>NW_024883392.1:0-93867 GCF_019059575.1 Amphibalanus amphitrite
GATGTTTGTGAAATGTCACTAGATTTAAAGTGTAGTCTCTGCACATTGATCTCTGATTGTTTGAATGATGAAGTCTCTGCACAGTTCTGATTGACTGAATGAGCTCTGCAGTCACAATAATGAAGTCCGGAAGTATGATTGTAATAAAGAATGTAATATTTTGAGTTGATTTTACCTATTCTGTGAAGATCATAGCATGTTAACAGCATTCCAAACAGGGCATGTCAAAGGTTGGAGGATCTTGCGTTTCCTTGAAGTGTGACTGTTTACCATATGTTGTTTTTTTATTCAAAGTTATTGTTAAAGTCAACCAACTTTTGCAACATTGAGGGTCATACTTTAGCTTTGGAAACAAGACTATTATGTAGTTATGCTGATCTTCTTTCCAGTCTTTGATTATCACTTAATTCATTCACTTTGATGTAGTGAAATTCATGATCATTTTAATGACAAGCTACATTTGAAATGTATTGTTGCTCCCTTTTTTACCATGCATATTTTTGTGTCTTGTGAGGTTCATATCAATATAGCAATAACAAGGCACAGTAACATGCATAGTTTGCTTGTGTTGTCATAACTTTGTAAATATTTCCAGCTTTAAATATGCAGTTACCTCACATGGGCATCACACATATATTTTTTCTGCAGGAGGAAAGACACAGAGCCAACTAGTGATCATGTTTGTGCTCCTATCACTTCACACCTGGGGAATCAGTGCCTACACCCCTTGAGTATAATGGTCATCGAGGGGTGCTGTCCTGACATGTTCACTTTCTGTTGAGAAGGTTAGAACAAATACCATGTGTGTCATTTAGTTGCTATATAATACCTTCATGTTAAGTCTGCATTAAGTCTAAAGTCTGTAGCCACCCTTAATCCTAGGTGTTGTGACCTTAATCTAGCCTGGGTGAATATCTTGCTGTACTTAAAGCACAGACTGCGCTACGCCCCGGCACGGCGGCCGGGGCGCCCCCTGGAAGAAAACGGCATCGGGGAGAGGGGACGGACGGCGAGGAGCCGGGGAAGGAGCGCGGTACCGTCACCCCACAAGCCGCCCGCAGCACCGCCGTTATTCTTGTGCCTCTTGGGCGCCAGCCGACGCCCTGCGGTTGGGGAGCGCATCCCAGACGGGCGGGAGCCGGGAGGGCCGCCTGCGCACCCGGCGGCGAAAGCAGCAGCCCGGCCAGGCGCGGCGGGCGGCTGGGTAGCGGCCGGACTGAGACGAGTCCCGAGTCGCTCCATGTCTGTCCCTTGCGAAACTAGTACCGCCGCCGCCAGCCTTGATGGGTCACTACGAGGAAAAGGCGAGCCGCTCCCAGTACTGGCGTGGAGCTCCCGCGCGGGTACGCCGCCTCACCGATGGCCCTGGTTTCTCTCTCTCTATCTCTCTCTCTCTATCTCTCTCTCTCTCTCTCTCTCTCTCTCTCTCTCTCTCTCTCTATCTCTCTCTCTCTCTCTTCTCTCTCTCTCTCTCCTCTCTCTCTATCTCTCTCTCTCTCTCTCTCTCCTCCCTCTCCTCTCTCTCCCTCCCGTCCCCGTCCCCGTCCCCGTCCCCGTCCCGTCCCCGTCCCCGTCCCCGTCCCCGTCCCCCCCCTCTCTCTCTCTCTCTCTCTCTCTCTCTCTCTCTCTCTCTCTCTCTCTCTCTCTCCCGACGCCAAAACCGGCTCACAGCGGCGTTCATGTCGGCCGGGGCGAAATGATTTGATGCATTATTTCATAAAGGCATTAACAGTGACAAAAGACAAAAGTTCAACAAATTCTACGCTTGAATCATCCAGTAGGTACTGGCTTCGAGAACAGTTAAAATGAAGATGCACAAGAAATCGTAATTTCCCAATGACATGACATGGCTGTCGCAATGCTTAGCCGCAATCACCTTTTTGTAGTTTAAATGGTAAGTAGTTTTTGAAATTATCCGATAAAAATCTAAAATTGATACCATATGAAAGACCAATCAATTCTACACATGAATCAGGGTGTATCTTTGAGAAAAACTTGAAAGTTTAGGTGTGATAAGAAAAACAAATAAAAATGAACCATTTCCCCATAGACTTTACATTGGCTCCAAAATCGCATGGATCCAGAATTTCTGGAAGTGCCCTCGCCACAACTGCACGTGCGATGCGCTCGAAAATGATCACGTGACCAAATCCAGATGAGATCACCGTATTTATAGTCACCGTGCTACAACCTATCAACTTACCAACCAGACTTCAGCTACACATGTACCTGAAATTGTCTCACTCATAAGTGATTGAAGTCTGGCTCCCTTAATGTGTTAAATGTAAGAAAAATGGTAGATTGGGTCATATGGTATGGACTTAGGGTAATTTGGCAATGCTCAGCTGATGTGAAGATTAAAACTTTTCATATGTTCATGAGTTTTAGGCCATGCCTAGCTACTCTTTTATATCTGTTTTGTAATTTGTTCTCTTGAAAGTACTTATTGCTTGACTTGACATAACAATACCTTCAACCTTAAAATTAAAAATTGTATCAATTTGTTGTCTTGAAATTCTTTGGTTGACACTTAACTTGGTATAACATTACTTACAACCCTAAGGTTAGAAGTAATAACAATTATATCCCTTGTAGGTGGTCATCTTCAGTTAAGGTTTTTGTTTGAACACTTGGAAAATACTGGTTACCCTTTTTGTTACTTTATCAATTGACATGCTAATTTCATTTATGAATGGTGTTCAGTTTGACCCGGGAATATTGATCCTAGGTACCTATCATACCTACTGAAGAAGAGGTCCAAACAATTTTTCAGGGAATAAAGCTACCTTTATATGTTTTTAAACATCCTGAATCCAAATACAATGTTGATTAGCGCAGCAAATATACAATTCCTTGAGGTGAGGTCACCTGATCTTACCTAATCTGACTAAACTCAGCCCAACCTAACCTGACCTTACCTGAGCCTACACCTACATAACACCCAATACCTACCACTGGCAGAAGCCAAGTGTGGGTTGGGTCAGATATGGTTGGGTTGGGTGACCTCCTCAATGGAGTATCATGATAGTTAGTGCAATTATGAGCATCATTTTTGGATTCAGGATATTGAAAAATGTGGAAAGCAACAAAATGTATCCCTCAATAACTGTGTGGACCTCAGCTTCTGTGATGCTGCTATGTCCAGTATTGGAGCCCTTGCAGCTAAAGCAGAATGTCAGGAATGCATGTGTACTTTGAAATTGGTGAAAGTTGCCTTTTGCACCTTGGGATGAGCTCAAAACTGAGTAAAACCCACACCATGTTGTCTCAAGCCATATATCAACCAAGAACATTGTTCATACCTACAATCTTTTGCTCCTAAAAAGGACAGGTAGTTTACAAGCAAGAATGACTCAATGGGTGGTCTGGTGTAACTTATAAACATTTTTGTTTAAAAAGTAGAATGTAATTATGAAAGCGTGGCATCACTTTTTAAGCTTAAAGGGATGTGTCCTTCCCTTTTGTTTTTTTGTGAATTTCTTAAGTTTGTAGAGGGTGCAGAAGGTAGTTAAAGCTTTGAAATCTGTCCCTGTCCCTCCCTGGTTGCTTTGAACAGTGCTAGTGTTCTGGTTAGCACTAGGCCAGGGTTGTTGGTTTAGTTTCTGGTACCAAATCTGACTTGTTTTTTTTTTTTTCAGTGAAGGTTTATTGAATGCTACAATGCAGTGCCAAAATTTCTTATAAAATTGTACCTGTTAGTGCAGCAAATAGCATGATAATCCACTGAAAGCAGAACTGATCACCTGACCCAAGTCCCAACCTTATATGACCATACCTTTGATGCATCAAATCTAGTAAATAATGGATAAGATGGGATGAAGCTACTTATAAGAAAATGATACTTCCCACAGATATGTGGTGAAACTAGCGATAAGCCTCTCAAAAGAAATTCAGCTTTCAGGCTGGGGCAGGTCCCTCTTACGAAGATGTTTCTGTTGTGTCGAAAAGATGCTTAGTGCTCACTTGCAACCGACAAAGTAATTGTCCTCCTTTTATTAGCGTGTATCGTTGTTTGTGACATGAACGATATTTTCTTTTCAGAATCTCCCGCCAAAATGGCCGAAATTGAGCTTGATAATGAGTTTGAGGGCCAGGGAGACTCGGGTGCGTCCACGACGTACCCCATGCAGTGCTCTGCGCTGCGCAAGAACGGCTTCGTCATGCTGAAGGGCCGCCCGTGCAAGATCGTCGAGATGTCCACCTCCAAGACGGGCAAGCACGGCCACGCCAAGGTCCACATGGTCGGACTGGACATCTTCACCGGCAAGAAGAACGAGGATATCTGTCCTTCCACCCACAACATGGACGTGCCGGTCGTCAAGCGTACTGACCTGCAGGCAAGTGACTGGCTGCTGATAAGCTCACCTATCTGAAATTGCAGATTTTAGTTTTGGGTGGCCCAGTGAAAGGCTCTGCCTAATGTAATATGGAATGCTTAAATTTTTAAGTGTGAACTGAGAGGTGCTATTTTTAAGACATTTTTCGTCAGTTAGCTGGTAAATACCTATAGTTTCAGCATGTGGCTTGACCCATAGACCAAGTAATGGGATAGATTTCAAGGGCGCCCTACAGCAATTCCTAAAAGGACAGCATTATATTGCCGTGCATACGATACTCAGGCACGAGTGGGTGGTTGGTGCTGATGGCTGGTCACCACATTGACTCTGGCCATCTTTGTAATCAATCGATAACTGTGTCGCGGTGGTTTAACAAAAGACACGAGTCTTCACTAGCTAGGTACTGGGACAAAGTGCATCTCTGATCGCAGCCAGAGCGGTGCCGCAGGTTCTTCGTCACGTGCCCCGTAGCGGTACCCGGGTGGACGGCTTGCTGTCAGTGTCCGTGCTGAGCCGATTTGCATTCTGTATGCGCCGGCCGCCGATAATGTGAATGTAGACTGGATTCAGTGGTGGGAGGCTTGCGGACTGGTCGAGGTAGCCGTACTGCTCCTCGCGCACATCCGGGGGTGGTCCAGGAACGGATTGGCTGCATTGGTGATAGATTGTGGTAGCAGGTACGGCCTGAAATACCTGGTGCTATACATGTGGACAGCATGGACGTGTCCTAAGTTGCCGGCGATAGATGTAGCCGGGAGCAAATCCATCTGAGCGGAGAAGGCTGTGCCGGTTGGTTGCTGCCTTGTTCAGCTGTAAAAATTGTTAGAGGTCAAATCGTGCTCTCAAGACTTAGGTCGGTGCCTTAACGCCGTGTCTTTGTTCCCCATTTTCGGTCTTTGGTTCTAGCCATGCGAAATGGGACGGAAAGGCAGTGTTTAGGCTCCTGTCGCGTGGTAAGATTCCTGTTGCGACTCCGATTCCGGGCTTTTGACCGGCTCAGACTCCGACTCCACTCCGGGTCAATGCACTGTCATGACCTATTGGACGTGATCCTAACCTACGCCGGTGTGGAGGAGGAAGCCATGCAATACTTTCTCAGTGGATCGGTTCGAGGGGTCCAAATTGTGCTCAGTCCCCTAGGACGGGGACCAAATTATGACATAAGGTCGAAGTCTATCTTCGACCTACCACACCAATCTGGTGCAAAATATACTTGAAATTGATTAACTCTAGCTATGCTATTTGTTTAAGTTTGTACCAACCAGTCTCATGGGCAAGCCACACTATTCTAATACACATTCCCGGAGTCGGAGTCCAGGCAGCTTGGACGGTCGACTCCTGGCTCGTTGCTACGACTCCGAAATCCTGCAGAAAGGGATGTTTAGAAAAACGAAATACAAACTGCTCATGTTTAGTTGACGGTCATGACCTTGTCATAAGTGGTCAGTGATCATCCTATATTGATTTTACCTATATTGATTGCACTTCCAGCCGCAATGAATGAACGAAATAGTTTGAAACATTTTGCTAGCATGTCTTGCAAATATCGGCCATTGTCATGAAGTTGTCATGAAGATTTTAGGAAGTGCCGCTCTTCTGGATAGTCAGGTGGCTTGTTTAACCTTAAAATCGGCATTGTTTACTTCCTAGAATGATCACTGCGTTTTAGAGTGACACTTGATGGAGTGCTCCGCTGCACCCTCGCTCCATGACCAGCTCTGCCGCCCCGAGCCGTCTGACCGTGTCCCCCTTCTCCACAGCTGATCGATATCGATGACGGCTTCTGCACTCTGATGGACGACAAGGGTGAGACACGCGGTGACCTGCGCCTGCCCGAGGGCACCCTCGGACAGCAGATCCAGAAGGACTTCGACGACGGCAAAGAGATGCTGGTCAGTATGCTGCCGGTGGCGTAAAGACCAGTTCACGTGGCAATGTCTCAGTGCTTAGAGACTGCACTGCATTGACAATTATCATCAACCCATTGGGTGGAGACTTCCACTGGCGTCCAGCTGGCGTCTGACTGAGCGGACGTCCAAGTTGGCGTCTAGCTTGGCGTATAACCGTTGGACGGAAACTTCCAAGCTAGGCGCCAAGTTAGACGCCAACTTGGACGTCTGCTCAGTTGGACGCCAGTTGGACGCCAGTGGAAGTCTCCACCTAAAGTGTATTTTCGCAAACACTGATATGTGCAGAATATGTACTAGTATGTGAGCTTTGTGTAGTTTTGCAACGTTATGGTCCATGATGATTAACCGTATCTAAATTCATTGTGGCTCATTAATCGGACATTTTTTAGTTAAGTTTTCTGGTGAGCGTACTGAGCGTGTCGGCCTGTGGAGTTTCGCTGATGACTGACAGCCCGCCTTTTGTCTGTTCACAGTGTACCGTATTGAAGGCCTGCTCCGAAGAGGTTATTATCGCCAGCAAAGTCAACACCAACGCTTAAGGTGTGCGCGGCTGGGTGGTGCCAGCGGAGCGGGGCTCTGGTCGCTCTGACATCGACTCACAGACACAGACACAGACTGACACCCGGGGAGCGAGTCACAGCCACAGACGGGCAGACGGCCGGCCGGCCAGGGACGCTGTGATGACCGGTGGCGAGCCTATGCGGGTGCGGCGGTCCATGTGCCTTGCCGGCGGTCGGGAGCTGCCGCGCGGCCGCCCGCGCGCGCGGCGCCGTGGACAGCGCTTCTCTCTCCTCTCTCTCTCTCTCTCTCTCTCATTCCTGGCCCGCGGCCGGCCTGTTAGTTGTTGTGTGGGACGGCGCGGCTCCAGCCGGTTAGAGCAGCGCGCTGGCCACCGCCGACCGACGATTCCGACCTAGGCGACACGTCCTGTGCGCCCCTCCAGTAGGGGCCGGCCGGCTCCGGCCCGCGCGCAGACGGCCCAGGACCCAGCTCCCTGAAAAAATTATTTTTTACGCCCTGTGTACAGTTGGGTCGTTCCATTGTAGTTTTATTGGCGTGTGATTTTTATAGGGTTATTGGCGCCGCCTGGTCTGACTGAGTTTGCCACGGTCCCGGGTCCGGCGTCGCGCCCGCGCGCTCATGGATCTGATTCAAACCTGACACAAGTTCGACCCCAACACGCGATTATGACGTGGTGGCTGAAATTCTGAAATCATGTTTTGCTTTGTGCAGTTGGCAGTTAATACAGGATTCCATTTTGATGCCGGTTGTTGTTGCTGTTGGGGCTCAGGTGTCGGGGTGTTGGTGGTGACGCCACCACACAGACTGCGATCCACACTCCTCTTGCAGCGGCGAGGGGTGCAGCACTGGACTGTACTTCATACTGCTGAGATAGTACGATGCTGCTTCTAGAACTTAGAAATGTCCAGTTTTATTTTTTGGCGTACAATAACTTTCAACTTTCAGAAGCGAGACACCATTGTAGATAGGCTCGGACTATGTTTCTACCAGTCTATAAAAAAGGTAATTGTCATTTGTCTATGTTGGGCGGCGTTTCTATGTGGAAACTTTTACAAGGACACATAATGCTTATTTCTCAACGGGTGGCTACCCGTCCTGCCAACACTTGCAGAAGTCTCGATTGGACATACATAGACACGTGCTGTCCTGTGCTTAGATTAATGAAGGACTGTGGTACCCCCTAGTTTACAACGGGCATGAAACTGTTTCAACGTTTTGTCTCGGTTGTGAGCTGCATTATAGTAAAACCTGTGTGTCCCTTCTACTGCAGCTAGTTGTGAACTCGGCCTGATTCCTGACCTTGTTAAGTCTGCATTTGGTGTGAACCCTACCCAAAATCGGCCCTGCTAGCAGTATCCCACCCTTCGCCAGCTAACCAGGGGGCCATGCGTTCGCAGCTGAGCTGAAGACCAGCAGAGGACTGCGGCAGGAGGCAGAGCGGCGGAGGAGCGGAGCGGGCGGACGGACAGTGGGCCGTGCGTGCAGTGACATTCCCTGGGCGGCCGGACCGGCGTCCCCGGTGCAACTCGACACACTGTGACTGGACGGCGAATACACGACTGATTCCGACTGCGTGTGTGGCCACGGCTGCGAGTGACGGACGGCGCCGGCCGCGGCGGGCCAGTGAGACGGACGCGAGTGACGCTGACCGGGCTGAGCCGGCGCGTGAACGAGGGACGTGTCTGTGTGTGCGTGTGTCGGTCTGAGTGGGTGACGGGCGTGTGGGCGGTGGGATGGGGTCTGTCGGAGGGCGCTGGGTGTCTGGTGACGCTGTGCAGAGGGTGGATGGGAGTGGTACCGCTACCACCGACAGGTGCGGCGCTGGCCGCCAGGTGTCTGTGCTCTGTGGTGTGGCACCCCGCTCATAGGTGGCTCTGGACTGCGGTGATTGCACTAACGAACTGACACGCGCCGCGCCGTGCGGAACCGAGTTTCCTTTTTAGAAGTCTTACTAGCGTCTCGCCGGGCTGAACTTGGGATGTTCACGGGTAAATATAATGCGCCGTGTTGTTCGCTGTGTGCCGTGAAAGAGCGAGTTGGCGGTCGTGGCATTCGATATCACACCGTAATTGACACTGATGTCACTAAACTACCTGAGCAGAAATTCAACAAATCGTGCTCACTGGCAGTGACACTGCTCAATGGTGGTCAACACTCGCGAAAAGAACTATTCCACGGTCGTATGAGTCCGTCCCGAATTGCGGCTCTCGGCACTCTGCAGGCGTTGTGACGACGTAGTATTTCGGCTCTTCTGTGTTTATGCTGGTAACTGAGCGGTAGCGTGGCACCGCTCAACGAGACACCGTTATCTGGATGTTTAGTTGGTCCGCCCGCGCCGTCCTTGTCACCAAACGACCCTGGTATGTAAACTGGTGTAGTTCAAACGCCCTCGCTGCCCTTGAACGAGCATTATGCGTGGATCTCTTCTCCACTGATGGCACGCAAGATTACTCGCCCCCTGCGAGTCGATGACGCGGACGCTGTTTTACCCTCTCCCCCTTACATATTACACTGGCGTCATCGACTTTCCAAGACCAGACTGGACTGGAACTTGCCCATTCAGTCTGCTTCCTCTCTTCTCGTTCCCTCAGCGGGTGAGCTTCCTCGAATCTCAGTACCTTCACGCAGGTACGCCATTCAGGTAGAGCAGCCGGTCGGCGGTCAGAAGGGCCTGCGCCGCGGCGTGGGTCACCACCCAGGTGTCCTTGTTGCACGCGGCTCACCTGGTGGGCGGAGCTACCTGGCCGGGCCGCTACGTCACGCCGGTTCCGGGAATTGCCGTCGGCGGCCGCACATTCCGGTATGGGAAAGCGGCGGTGGCGGCGCAGACTGAGACAGAGCGAGGTAGTGGGTGGACGGGGGAGCGCCGGCGAGTCGGAACGGCGAGTGGCGAGTGGTGACCTGGGATCGTCACTGAGCTGAACGGTGACCTGGTACCTCCAGGCGCCAGCGACCCGAACGGCCGACCTTGCATCGTCACTGAGCTGAACGGTGACCTGGTACCGCCAGCGACCCGAACGGCCGACCTGGTACCGCCAGTGACCTGACCGGTGACCTGGGATCGTCATTGTCCTGACCGGACGCCGAGGTCGGCGCCTGTGACCTGACCTGACGCGGAGGTCGGCGCCTGTGACCTGACCTGACGCTGTGGTGCCGAGGTCGGCGCCAGTGACCTGACCTGTGTCCGTGAAGCTGTGAGTGCCCCGTGATGCCTATGGGCCGGCCTGTGCGTGCGGTGGTGGCGGCGGCGACGGCGGCCGCGCCGGCGCTGGCCGGTCTGCGGGCCGAGCCGCTGCGCTGTGGCACCGACCACACGTGCAGCCTGCACCAGTACTGTTCGCCCGCCACGGGCACGTGCGAGGCGTGCTACGATATCTGCCACCCGGGCACGAAAAACTACGGCCGGGACCGGTGTGAGACCAGCTGCCAAGGTAGGCTTCTGACGACTGTGATATCCTGCAGCCTGGCTGTCCATTATCTTTCAATGCTCGTGCCTCTGCTACCCTGTGTCTTAGCCCTTCCTGCTGTTATTCCATGTCTTCATTCTTATGCATTACTGTCCTCTCACTTGTCCGTTGAATCACCTGCCACCGTCTACTTGCACGACTCGCGCCCACTCCTGCCCCATGGCTGTCCCCCCGCACCTGTTTGCTACTTCCTTTGCCTTTTTGTGTCACCTGGCACTCGATTTGGTGCTGTCACGTGTTTCGATGTATGCACTGTCGTAGTGTTAGTGTGAGTGTGACCCAGAGGCCAGATGTATCCATTGGACGCGCACTTTCAGGTTTGGGGTCACCGAGTTATCGACGCATGCCAAGTCACCGATGTCTGTTGTCCCTTCCATTCTAGAAATCCGCTAATGGGTTGCCGGTGCTGCAAGCGAAGCGAACATACACACATACAATCTAGCGCACAAAGACCCCGCAGTGTGATGACAGGGAGAACTGTTAGTATGTGTTACGGCGGCATTTCGTGTAACCGTCCCATGTATGATTCACTGCCGCGGGAGTGTGATGGCGGTTCGCTCCGTCGGTGTCATAACGTCGAATGGACCGGGGGCGGCCTCTGACATGAGTTGCTGAACTACTGGCTGGGTCACTGACCCCTTTCGACCGTGATTTCGTGACGGGACTACTCACTGCAGCGAGGCCATTGAAATGCTTTACCGAGGGACGATTATCGAGTCTGGGCGCCTGATACGTCCACAAACGGTGTGCTGGCCTGTTTACAGTTTCTCATACTCTCCTGTCTCCTGGCTAACTCTTGATACGCCCGAGCTCTGCTCGGTGCTTCCGCCCCGACCTGTCCTCAATATGCCTCCCCCTCCCTCCCACCTCCATCGAACGGCTTAGACCTTTACGACAGGTGAATTTTTAACGGCCCGCTCGATACTGGATGAGTAGCGCCGAGCTGTAAGGGCACGTGCCACCCTCCCCGCACGCCACCACAGGTGCATATCGATCCTCGACCACGTGCGTTGACTGTGTCGCTGTCGACAGGCAAACACCTTCCCTTCTGGTATATAGGGTCTTGCTTCTGGTGAAGAGGGTGCGGACGGGCGGACGGCTCCGACCCTTGGCACCACCAGTGGTGATTCGATAAGTATACACACAGTCTCTCGGCGGTGGCGAGCTACCCTTTCTGAGCTATAACGCCAAACATAACTCGGTATTTGAACTTACGTCCTCAGATATGCACGTCCGCCGGACCGGGCCGTGCCCCGACAGTACGACTTGCACGTCCATGTAAAGGGCCGGATGTCGGACAGACGGCCGAACCAGCTGCGCAGCGCTTGAAGTGCGATGTTTGCTGCACCCAAGGCCCTAAAACTACAGCGGCAAAGCTCAAAGCTGTACCGGTCAAGGCTGCGTGTTCGAGAGACGTCGTTCAAGGTCTTCGTCCGTCGGTCTCTATGCATAAGACAGCTATGCTGATGCATATGGATGAAGATAAGAAGAAAATTGATGACACTGCACTCTGCAGGGCAGCTCACGACTTCACATTGCCGTGAATGATTAACGATCAACCTCTATCTTACCTGGTAGCTTGCACCGGCAGTGATGCTGGAGCCGCCCATCTCACTCCGAAGTCCGAACTCTGTCGCTGGTTTCCGCCGCGATGTGCTATCGGCCGCACCTCAGTCGTCGCGCGTGTCCTGTACCGGCGCCGACGGAGCCTGAGCCGGGAGGTGCCGCACCTCACGCCGCGCAGTCAAGGTCAGACAGCGGCGCACCGGGACGGAGACTGTCCCGGCTGGAGACGGCGGACACTGGACGGCCCGAACTGTCCGCACGGAGGCGAGGCGGACGGATGAACAGGGACGGTTTCGTCGGGACGGATAGGCGACGCGACTATGGACAGCTGTGCCTATAGACGGAGAACTTTGGTAGCCTACAGGCTTCTGTGGCACCACACGCTGGGCGGGCCGTAGCACTTCCATTTCCTCGGCCAGATAGGCCAGCCTGTGACCTCCCTGCGACCTTTGTTGACCCGTCCGAGTGCCACTGCACCGCCACTTCACGGCAGCCCGGCCGAGCCGTGATAAGCCGTTCCACCTTTTATACTCCTGGCCGACCATAGCGCTCAGACGATGTCGCAGACGGATCTCACTTCACCTCACGTAAGAATCTCACCTGGTTGGGTAGTGCGGCCGGTGAGTCACAGTTCCGACACGCTGAGGGGCCTCAACGGGTGCAGCCGGGCGACGCTGGTCGGGCTTCCCTTCCCACACAGCGCCATTCAATTTGACTTACACGGAATCACAGCGCGAAGGATGGTGAAAGTCGCATTACTTTTGACGCAGTCATGAGGTCAAATGAAGGCTCAGAAAGCTGACGTAATTTTATGGGCATGAGTAATTGAACGAGATCTAGATGAAGTCAGCCTTTCTGTAGAAAGGCTCAGTCTGTAGGTACTGGCTGTCGCTACTGGTCGACTTGCCGACGACCGGTACCTGCAGGCATCGGTTGTCGGCAAGTCGACGTCAGACTAGTCGAGTCATATAAACTCAATTTTACTAGCCCTACCCCTCAATTTTACTAGCCCTCTCCACCCTTTTGAATATGGGGCTAACCTTTTACAGTATTTGTGTGATCGTACTTGTGTTTACACCTAGGTAATCCACTTCTGCAGTGGGATCCTGTTTTCTGGATTTTGAGTGATGCCAGACGTCAGTAGATACTGTTTACCAGCCCAACTAGCAAAACGTCAGGGTATACCTATCAGTCAGTCCGGTGTTCATGTCACCTCGATATCGTTGGGGACCGTCCTGGAATTAATCGGTACCGTCTAGGTATTGGTCGGTACTTATCACTTTGCTGGTGATCGGTTCCGCTTTGGTATTCAGCTCAGCGCCACACACCTGTTTCTCTCGTCACTCAGGTCAGCTGAGGTCACGGTCTCTGCCCAGCTGCATCCTGGCCAGCCCAGAGGTGTGCCGCCGCTCCGTGCCGTCGGCTCGAGGTCGCTGGGGGAGAGGGAGGGGACCAACACGTCTGGGAGTGTCTCTGTTGGTATGCGCCGTCACGGACACGGGGCCTGACGAGGCGCTCTCCAGTTTGAGATGCTGACCAGGCATCCTCAATCGCAGCTAAACATGCTGTGTCGTGAGCCATTGGTACACATAAGTTCACAAACAAATGTGAACTTGTTATTCATGGGTGAGGCAGACTCTTATTTGGTCGTGACATGGGTTTTGAGATGTTCGATGGATCTTTCATAAAGCGAACACACTTCATTAAGGTGTGGAGGCGTTCACCGTCTCATTATGGTGATTGATACACTGTAAAAAATATTGACGAGCTATGTGTCAAAACAAGGGTCTCGAAACAGTCACCAGGTTGTCAATGCTTCCGGTACCTACCACTTGACTAGTTACCGCTTAGTTAGCTTACAGGCTGAGAACTATCCAGATCGTTATGATCCGGTATTGTAATGATACCCTAGGTGTACCTTTGTTTTGAAGTGCTGAATTAACTATCAAGGTTGTCTGACGTTTGTTTTCGCCTCAATCCGAAACGAGGAAGACCCTCATCAAATTATTAGGTGAAAGCCAGGCTCAGGATGATCAAAATACTAGGGGTAGTTTTGTCATAGTAATCTGTGAAGGGTGAGGAACAAGCCGTAGCAATGCACTCGTCACTAAACCAGCCTGAGATTATTCGCCAGGTAGCTGCTGCGTTTCCCTACTTGCTGAATCATGTTTGCACCTTTCCATTTCCAGACACTTTTTACGGCAAATAAATTGTTAGGCTATTTGGAAGGTGAATGACAATTTTATTTCTATAAGTCAATACATTTGTATTTCCGATTGCCCTAAAGCTTTTTTTTAATCGTTTGCGGTAGGTTTTTTATTGTTCGCAATAAAGTTGCGCACCTGTGAATCCTTCACTTAATGCGTTCCCGGCTTCCCGGCGCCAGTTGCGCTGTGCCGTGCCGCGTTCGGTCGGGGGTGTGCGCGTCTGTGCAGTGCGAGTGTTTATCACTGGGCAAACCTGTATCGTTTCCATTTGAGCAGTGTCTAGTTATGAAGAATTGCTTGCCGATATATGACCTGCAGTGATCGACGTTCTGGTTCAATAACTTGCCATAAGCCATTATTCTCAACCAAATTGCGCAGAGACGTTTGCAAAGTTGTCGAGGGGGGGGGGGAACAAGAGCGATTTTAAATGAATTGCTCTCCATGCAGTGCAATAGGACTTAGGTTTAATTTTTCGAAAGTTGTGGAGCCGCCCCCGCGGTGTCCGGCCTGGCCAACTCTCTCAAGAACCGACAGCTAACGGAACACTGAAGTTTCACTACGACGATTTCCGCCAAAGTTATGAAGAAAAGGCAAGTGCAAGAAGCAAAACTTCTCTTGGTAATCAAAACTTAGGTTTGGCAAATTCCAAACCCTAAGTCACTACAACTGTGGATATAAATAAGCTGGTTATTGACGGCCAAGCTCTGGCCAATCTGAGGTTCAGACCTATCATCAAGTTCATGAGGCAGCTGCGGTTGGGCGGCTCACGGGCTCCACTGCATAGGCTCAGACAGGTACTCTACAAAATGTCTTCTGTGTTCTTAGGTTCAGATGTATCGATAGGTATGTGCATGCTTCTGATTCGATTGATAACTGTAAACGGGCGCTGGAAGTGAAAGGTTCGCTTGATATACGAAAGGTGCATTGCAAGAAAGCACATTATTTCAGAAATACACTTTCATTTTATCTTGAGCGTTTTTGGAATGGGCCGGATGAATTCGTCATCAAACTGGTAAGGGATTTCGTTTGAAGACCACCGATATTTAATAATATGATGGTCTTCAAACGAATTCGCTGGCAAATTCGATGACTGGATTGGGCGGCGTAGGATCTGCTGGTCATCTGACTATGGGTTGAGCAATACGTTAGTTTTGACCTAGTTTGAGCTGCATTCGTTAAGTAGGAACAAGACGATGCCTCTTTTGAGCATCGTCACTAAACAAGCCACCCTCGTTTTGACATTGTTTTTCGTTATTATTGTTACTAGGTACTTTGTTATCATACACAGCATTAACGAGGACCTGCTTCCAAAACAAGGCAGAAACGCTCCAGCTATTTTTGGGACGTGGTAAAAACTAACCGACACCTGGTAACTGTCATCTGACGAACACAAAACAAGCCAGGGGCTCGCAGCGTGTGTCAAAAGTAGGATGCAAAACTAGTCTGTACCCCCGACATTTAGCGTTGAGAATCATTTGACGAGGGGCTAGTCAATATTTTTTACAGTGTAGCCTACTTTGTAAGCAAGAATTTTGTTAGACTTGTGAGGGGGAATGACGTTTTGCTGCAATAATGTTGCATGCCCCGTTTACAACGTCTCATCCTGCAACGGTCCACCTACCTCGTTTGTTGTCCGCCATTTTCGAGCGCCTGAGAGCCTGCGGGGACGTAGGGCTGTGACCCCTGAGGTGGGTCCGGGTCAGGGGTGCTGAACTCTGTGACCCTGCAGACCCCTGCAATGTAAGGCACCTGGCACGTTTACGGTTGAAGTTCATGGTGACCCAGCCCCTTTTCTCTGCAACCGCTCTTTCTCGTCCATTTTGTCTGGTCGGTGGACAGCGGTCGGGTCACGTGCGATTTTCTCGACGATTGCTGACGCATACGGGACTGATGAACGTTTGGTCAGTGTCCTGTTCAGCATGTGCGCACACGTGACGGTTAGTACATATATGACGGGTATACGAGCAGTGCGCTGGCTATTCTCTCGACCCAGCACGTGCATTTTCACGACTCTCGGAGTCCTCAGTCGGCCATGCCCAGATGGACGGTGAAACTTCCATGCACGACCCCAAAGGGTCATATGTGTCAATGCCCATGGGAGTCTCAGAGGTCGTAGGACCAATATACGTTGCAGATCCCATGAAAGAGTAAGAATAGAAGGTGGTAAATGTCATTCGTTGGACATGGTCCATTCCATGTTTATCGCATGGTGTCACTGCCGCTGTCATGGTCAGCTCTGCCGGCACGGTCACATGCCACCTGTGGCGCTCCCGGCCCGGCCGAGGCCAAAGGTCAGCCATCACGTGCTGTCGCGGCTTTAGAAGGGAGCCGTCAGCGGGTATTATGACTCACCCGACATGCCGCCACACATATACAGTTATCGCTCCGTGCTGCCCCGCGACTCCCGACCTCCGCGGCTCAGCTCCCGACTTATATGTCGGCATCTACTTACCTGTACTAAACGGCTTGCAAAAACGTAGGAAAGTAGGGCTATACAGACGCCTTCCGTCTGTGAGTCATACTGATTCCTGCGTGTTTATGTCGAAGGCTTACATGGTCCTGGGACATGGATGCTAAGTGTTTATATCGCCCGCTTCTCAACTATCGCCCACGCGGAATTGGCGATGTAATGCGAGGCGCACCTTCAAGTTCCATCCTGGATTTATAGCTTCATGGACATCACTTGCATAAATTTAAATTTTGTATGAGACCCTGAAAAGGCGCGACATTCACACTGTTACAACCAGCTTACAACTACTTTTGCTTGACTGACGCTGCGAAGATAAAAAATGATTTGTTGATGTAAGAAAAAGGTCGTAAAAATTGTGTGAAGCAACATGTTATGCATCAATTTTGCATATTACGCGTTAAAAACTAAGGACGGTTTAGGTCTCGTCGTGTTGTTTCCTTACAAATTACATAAATCAGCTGTCCTGGTAGGTTTGTACTGATATCGCTCTGGTTAAAAACCAGCTAAGCCGCTGCTCTTATTCTGTTTAAAGCGAGCCATTTCGAGTGAAATAGGATTACCCAAGCTTACATCATGTTCAAACATAGAGTGGGCTATGGTATTTACCCAGCTGGGGCGGCGCTGTAAATGGGTAGTTTGACAGACTGGTCTGCAGCCCTCAGTGACTGCAGACGAATTCGGGACTGTCTGCTGGGCACTGGTCACTGGTCAGAGACCGCAGTCGCTGGCGAGCCTGTAGGAGCGTTTCGATGGGTGGACGCTCCAAGCAAGTTTGTTGGGTGGCGAGGAGGGGGAAATGACCGTATGATAAGATCGCTAGAAGTGATTGATCAACTCAAGAGTCAGGGGTCACTGACAACTGTCACTGAGCCACCACCTCATCGACCAGTCACCGGCGCAGTACGAGGGGAGAAGCGCGCTGTTCAGGGCAGGGGAAGTGCGGCCTCAGTTCAAGATGTGAAGTGACCAGCAGGCGCGTAACCACCACTGGGGACACTGGGGACCGGTCCCCAGTAACTTTTGGGTTACTGGGGACCGTCCCCAGTAAAACCGACGACCTCAATTTGCTTGAATAGCCAAATATTGTCTCTAAATCGACGTGAAGAGTAATATGTAGTCAACGGAAAACAAAACTGGATGTTTTGTTTAGCCAACGCCCGGGTGGGCCTCTCAACCAACTTAGCCATGGTGGGGGAGGGGGCTTTTTGGCCACACCAGATTACCTAAGCAAGCTAGAAAGACGCGGCAAGAAGCAGCAGATAGCTCGCTACAGTATCTTTCAGAATTACCTAGGGGAAGGAGGGTGAATTGCGCCACCTTAAGGAAAAACGCTAATTGTAAGAAAACCGCTAGAGATATAAGCATGCATTGGTGACCATTTCAAAGAGGAACTCATTGGCTACGATTTAAGAGCCTCCCGATCAATTAAGAATGTTTCGTTTGCTTCTGACAGCTGCTTTTTCAGAAACATGTAAAAGGGCGCATTTGCCAACAACTGCTGTAAATTGCGCCAGGGGGATGGCGCAATTAGAACGGCCAATTGCGCCCTATACTTTAACATGGCTAAGCGAATGAGACGGAATGCATACACCCCGGCAGTCTAATGTCATTGCGGCTCACTTTAACATTCATAATGTTATTCACGCTGGTTAAATAATAAATGCAGGTGTAAATCGCGATGTTTTTTTTGCCCAGGTAGATAACTTTACATCTGTTCGTACACTAGTAAAAGTGCAACGAAAACGTTTACTGTAACCGACGAGATATATGTGAACGTATGCGCCTATACGGTTATATTTTCAATCGTTTCTCTCAAAATTAATAATTTCTATTGTTTCGACAGCTTTATGACATCAGTTTCTACTTTTTTATCATAGCTGTCACCTCTCACGCCTGAGTCCATGTTGAAAATGTCGTATTTTGTCAATTACACCACAAGTTCGTAGCCTAAATGGCAGCTGGCTGCATTATAAGTTTGACGAGAGAAATAATTTGCGGACTGACGACAGCGGGTTGCTCCCCTGCCTGACATTAAACTCCTTCTTTATTGCAATCAGTTAACCCGCGCCCCGCTGGGCTATTCAGCCATACGCGCCCTGCTGGGGGGGGGGGGCAGATTCTGCCCCCCCCCCTGTCTAACTTCCGAACCGATGGTCGTAGAAAGACGGGGAAAACGGCAATCGAAAGCTCTCAACAAGGCGGATCTTAAGAGCCCAAATTTTTTTGCTTAACCCGCGCCGTGCTGGTGGCCTGAACTTTCCGCCGAGTGCTGGGGGGGGGGGGCGTTTTCACGCCCCCCCGTCTAACTCGGCTCCTGGGCCACGTAGCGACACGCGGTAAGCGGCAATCGAAAGAGCGTCAAAAATAAGGACGAAAACACTTCGGTCATTTTTTGGGTCAGGTCAAAGGTCAGGTCACCAGAGGTCACCAAAGGTAAAATGTTGACTATTTCAACATTTTGGAAACTGCCAACGGCTATCTCGGGAACCGATAGAGCTACAGCGCCGCGGAAAAGCGCATTCGATAGCCCTTTTACAGACCTTTCTGAGTAATGTTCTCAGATTTGACCTCAGGTCAACGGTTTAGCCTCCAGAGGGCAAAAACTCCAAAAATAGCCGTTTTTACGAAAAACGTTTTTTCGTCAATAACTTTTGACTCATAAGCGCCATGACATTACTTTTGCCAGCATCGTGTTCCTCTCGTCGAGACGCGTCGAATGAACTATTTGTTGACCTTGAAAGGTCATTTTGAAAATTTGACCTCAGGTCAAGGTCATGACCTGACCGAAAAGGGTCATGTTGCATATCAGTCGATCCGTATCGTCGAGCTGAACACATCTGACGTGTTTTCACCGCTCTAGCACGTCTCTATCAAAAGTTATAGCCAAAAAACTGCTGGCGACCGTTCATGACCTGAGATGACCTCAGGGGCACACAGAGGGGTCACAGGTGCATTTTTCCTATTCAGTGTGTCATGTTTACCTATGAACCGATGTTTGAGAGCGTTTTGAACGATATTCGTCCAAAAGAGGCGCATTTCAATTTTCTCCCATTGACTTATAATGGAGAGGTCGCAAAATTGACCTGACCTTAGGTCACAGATATCAAAAATCCGAGATATACATTTTATACATACTGTTACTCATATCAATCGCTGAAAGTTTCAAAGTGATCGTTCAGTCGGTGTAGCTATAGCGAGCCTTTGAACTTTTTCTGAGGTAAGGTCACTTGACGTGACCTGGTGACCTGACCTTGAACGGCCTAGGTCTGAAATTTTCAGAACATGTGCGGAAATGATGTAGGAACACGTGTACCAAAAACGGCGGCGCTGCGCGCCGCCGTTTTTGAGATATTCGCGAAAAACCTGAGGGGGGGGGGGCGTAAAAACGCCCCCCCCCCAGCACGGCGCGGGTTAAGTAGGTCAGAGGTCAGGTCAAGGTCAGGTCAAGGGTACAAAATGCAAGTTTCTACAGTATCGGCCTTGCACCGTAGTTGCCGAAGAATGGACTGAGACTGATTGCCCAAAACGTGTTCTTAGACTACCAAGACAATATTCGTTGCACACAATGTCATTCAAAGGTCAAGGTCAAGGTCAGGTCAGGTCAGGTCAGGTCACCAAAAACAAAATATAGAAAAGGGCATGTGCGACACATGTTTTATGGGTCATTTTACTCATGGAATTCAATAGGCACACTCAATTAGTGATATGGACCACCTCTGCATGAGTTTCAGGTCGAGGTCAGGTCAAGGTCAGGTCAAGTGAGGTCAAATTTTGAAGTTGGTTGTTAAGGCCTAAAAAGGTGTCTATCCGATGCAGTTTTCACGGCGAATCGAATGGTGCTATTTTTGTTTCCGTACGAGGTCTAGAACTTCCAAAAAAAAAATCAATTTTCAAAAAATTTGTGTGTCGTGACGTCATACAATTTTGAATAACTCCCACATTTTTGAACCGATTCTTCTAAAAATTGGTATGTAGGTGCACATAGACCACTTCTTTGACATATATTTCGGTTTTTTCGACAAACTCAAAATTTTGGATTTTATAAATATTTTCCCAAAAAAGTCAGTTTTTTGGAAAAATTTTGGCCAAAATCCAAAATTTTCAAAAAACCGAGATAGCCATTTGATAGACAAAGTAGAATCACGTATAACCTTTTTTGTTACGTCTTGATTCCTTTAAAAATGAAGATGTTAGCGGCGTTTGAAATTTTGCCGTTTTTGAGGCGAAAATGGCGAACATGACGTCACTAAAACGTCAATTTCTCAAAAATTTTCCGACGGGTTTCGCTCAAATTTTCAGGGAACGTGTCAAATTGATGTATGATAAGGTACTGAAAGTTTGACGCCGCTGGCGTAACGCGTTTAGAAGTTATTGGCGAAAAACGGGAGGGGGGGGGGGCAGATTCTGCCCCCCCCCCCCAGCGGGGCGCGGGTTTATGATGCATTCATGCTGTCGTGATACAATAGCTACACCATTATTCTATTTGCGCCCCCTGGCGCAATTGCCATGGGCGCAATTAAAATTGAGGTACTTTTTAATAAAAGCGTGGAAGTTATCATAAAGATGTTGAAGGAAGTTAACTGTTTTAGTGAAATATAATGAAAAAAGGGTTTTTCGTTCTAAATATCACTCTGAAAATCACACAAATATCACACATTTTTATAGCCAACGGTTCAAAATACTGCAAAAAAGCTAAGAAAACGTCGTAACATCTTTGATGACGTAATGAGCCGTGCTGATTGGCTTCATCGGGGAGCTTGGGCCATAAAAGGAACTATCCAGTGGGGAAAATAATGTTTTCGAACACAAAATTCTAAACATGCCATTGAATCCGTGGGAATGTTGGTGGGCGCAATTGGTTAGGAGGGCGCAATACACCCACTTTCCCCTATGTCATTTTTGATCACGTCATCGCTCAGGTCACTGGAGGTCACCAAAGGTAAAATTTTCACAAACTTTTATTCCCAATTTTGACAACTTTTCACAAATTGGCGCATACGTCAGGAACCAATAGAGCTGCAGTGCTGCGGGAAAGCGCATTCGATAGCTTTTTCAAAGACCTTTCTGAGCAATGTTCTCAGTTTTGACCTAAGGTCAATGACTTAGCTTCCAGGTTGGCGTTTTGCGGGAAAGGTTTTTGTATCATAACTTTTGACTCAAAAATAGCATGGCGCTGATTTTACCGGCATCGCGTTGGTCTCGTCGAGACGCATGGAAGGAAAAGGTCATGTTGCATGTCATGCGATTGGTATTGTTGAGTTGAACACATCCATGGTGTTTGCGCTCTAACATGTTTCTACCTAAAGTAATGGTAAAAAAACTGTTGGAGATGTTTCATGACCTGAGATGATCTCAGAGGCATAGAAGGGGTCACAGGTGCAATTTTCCGGTTCAGTGTGTCATGTTTACCTGTGTCGGTGCGCGCCGCGGTTGTGCTTACACGCGCAAAAAAAAATGGCAGGTGTGGCCAAAAACGCCCCCCCCCCCACCATCTCCCCCCACACACTCGGGCGAAGGCTGATCCTGAAATATTATATTTGGTCTTCGCGGCCTTCCATGTGGTCCCCAGTAACTTCAGACTCGTGGTTACGCGACTGGTGACCAGTCCGGCGGGACTGCGCTGTGGACTGCAGGGGCAGAATGTGACCAGTCCGGCGGACTACGCCATGCGGACTACGGGAACAGAATTTGGTCAGTCCGGCGGAGTGCGCTGTGGACTGCATTATGGACTGCGGGGGCGGAATGTGGCCGCGGCGCTGTGTTTTATCGATGTGTCCGCGGCCACCATCGGATGACTCAGCGCCGGACGAACCGGTCGATGGAGGCCGGTGGCGGCACTCTGCGCAGTCCCCGACAAACGGGCGCCGATCACCGATACCAGCAGCGGGCACCAGCCACCACCACCAACAACACCAACTGTCCAGACGAACCGGGCACTGGCCATCAGCGATGCCCTGTTTCCCCCTCTCCCCCCCCCCACACACACAAACACATACACACTAAGGAGTCGGATCGATACGTCGAATCGATACCTACCTATAAGCCGAGAATAAGACTCTGCTCTTGTCAATATCCCGTCTCCTGGACAACGCTACTTGTCTGACCACTCTTCTAACCTCGCTACTCGTCCACATATTTGCGAGGCTCCCGTCGGGCCTCTCAGCCCTCTAACACCGCCGCGACCGGTCGCCAGCAGCCTGCCAATTTACCTGCGGACGGCCTGTGCCGCGGATTCCCTTGGCGTGAATCATCAGCACCCGGTGTGCACTGTGCGATTGAACACATGTTCGCGCGTGGTGGCTGCAGCAGGGCCGTCGGAGGGGGAGGGGAGGGGCTGGGGGAGCGGAGAGGTCTGGTGTTAGTGGCCTGTGGTGAGATCGAGTCTCCGGAGGTGTTAGGCGCGTGGGCGGGGCGGAAGGGAACTGGAGGGGCGGGGCTGGGCAAGACCCACAGGAGGGTCGCAAAAAGGAAAAGTGCATATGCTGGGTGGCTAGTGAAGCCGCTTAGGAGGGTCCGCCCAGGGGGCTGACGAATGACAGCGTGACAGACGGTCCCCTGCTGCACAGCTGACGTTAGTGACAGCCCGTGTGAACGGTGACAGTGTGACAGCTAGGTGACATCTGACAGCCGGTGATGGATCAGCCTCGGAAGTCATCAGGGCAGGGGTGAACGTGTGCACCGCCTTCGTTGTTCTGGTAATTCGCCGTCAATTTAGATTCTGTTCAGTCATATGTGATCATGCCGAAGCCACGCACTTCCTCATCAGCTCGAAATATCATCAAATATGTTAGGCTCCTGCATCATCGAATGCGTGCCCTGCTACAACCGTTGCATTGACTATGCTTTAAAGTTGCCTATTAAAGCATACCCACACCGGGAATTGAGGCGTAATTTAAGTCTTTATGATATATCTACCTTATACAGGGTGTTTTTAAAAAAGTGAGCCCCCTAACTAAGATCGACTGTATCTCCGCAACCGTGTATCCTACAGCTTTGGAAAGCCGCTCATTAGAAAGAGCAATCGAATTCCATCCAGATAGGTCGTAGGGGAGAACGGGGTTAATTGTAACATTTTTTGCATTTTATCATCTGGTGCAAACACATTTGCAGTTATAAAACTCTTTCTTTTATTTTCAGAAACTATGATGTTTTGTCTTTAAAATGCTGTTAAAACATTTCCGAAATAACTTATTTTTTGGGTCAAAATTGTAGTCCGAAAAAGTCAATTCATCTGTTACAATTCACCCCAGATACGGGGTCAAAAGTAACACCACCCGGGGACAATTGTAACATGCTAATTTACAGGCTACAGCAACACAATTTTCCCCAAAACTTTGATTTAACAAAAGTATTGAACACTTGTTCATCTTCCCAGACTTGGTAGAGACGGTTCTTCTCAGGAAAAAAGGCTTAAAACCTCGCACCTATACAGGGGTTGGATGGACCTCCTCTCCCTCGGTTTTTCGCAAATAAATCGCGTAAAAAGCTGCCGATTGCGACAAAACTTACAGCTCTCTTAATTCTAGCAATGTTTCATCTCCCTTGAAAATTTGACGACTTTGACATAATGGCCACTGGCCGATAACCTGTTACATTTGACCCCTGCAAAAATGTTACAATTGTCCCCGTCGCGCCTTGACATATTTTAGACGAAACTGGCGCACAAAGATGTTGCATGTACAGCATTTAATTCTTTCAATTTATGGACAACAAGCCTGCCAACGCTTACACAAAGTCTGAAGTCGATATCTTTTCAATGGCGGGAATGAGCTAATCAAATAAAAATTTATAAAATGCACTCTAAAACACATTACTGTGCACAGCCATCGACATACCCGGCACTTTCGCTTCAAACTCCGTTGGGAAAGGCAGTATAGAATTACGCATTTTCGGTCTTGACATTAGCGCATTCTATTGGTAAGTTTATGAATTATTAACACTGTTACAATTGCCCCGTGTTACATTTGACCCCGCTCTCCCCTAATTCTGTTACATAGCTTGCACAACACGACCAGCATTGTGAAAAGCACAATTCAATGCCAAATTCTTAGTGAAATATTTAGCGGTAATGGATATGGTTAAAATTTCTTCACATCTGCATATTTCAGTTCACGTGCTTTTATTCATTCTTCGCGCGTGAACTTTTATCATAAAAAATGAAGACGGAATGGATGACCTAGTTCAACCAGTATTTTGACCACTCCAATATCGGTCGTGCGTTGCCGTCAGCAATACACGTTTACCGCCGTCGCCGTGTTTCACCCGATCTCGCAACACATTTTGTTCTGGTCGTTCTCGGTGTAATACGTAATCATTCAGAGCCACACTAGGTAGTAGGTAGCCTACTAGAACCGAAATTGACCGTTCTTTCCAACAAGGGGTCTTTCATTATCGTAGGACATACGGTTTTGGAGATAAAAGCAATAATAGTTAGGGGGCATACCGCCGTCGCCAAGTTTCACTCGATCTCGCAACACATTTTGTTCTGGTCGTTCTCGGTGTAATACGTGATCATTCAGAACCACACTAGGTAGCCTACTAGAACCGAAATTGACCGTTCTTTCCAACAAGGGGTCTCTCATTATCGTAGGAAATACGGTTTCGGAGATAAAAGCAATATAAGTTAGGGGGCTCACTTTTTTGGAACACCCTGTATATGATCGCAGTTGTTACTGATAATACAATGCTGTTTGAAATTGCGTTTGTCCCGGATATTGCCTGAATAAAGCTGGTTTCGTTCTAATTTACCCGAGTTACAAACCGGACACGAAGAAACAATGACTGACGTTGTGCCATAAATATTCGTGTTTCGATGACAGAGGCTGCGGGGATCCCGTTCGGCAGTTTTATACGGTCTGCGGACGTGCCGATCAGCTGCCTACTCTAGCCAGGGCAGCTGAAACGGGCTGAGCCTGCACGGTGGGTAGCGAATCGATGGGAATCGGTGGGCTGCTGTGAGGCTTCTGCACTTGTTGCTATGCCTAACGCTTGTTGAAAGGGACGATAATTCCGGAATTGCCGACATAGTTATGACACGTTCGTGTGTCGGTACTTGAGCCGTCTGTGGAATGATGGTGGCCATCGCTCCCTATTTTGTAGGCGATTGTTCTGTCTCTTGTGGGCACGGTGCTTGGCCCTTTCCTATTTAGGACTGTAGCTGGGCCTCTGCTGTCTGTGTGGGTTCAGCACGCTCTGCGGGCCGGAGGTCAGGCACGGAGGTCATCAGGGCGGAGTGGGTGGCCCTGTCCGTATGATGTGAGGGAGGGCGGTTCAGTGCACCTGCCGCCACGGGGCGTGACTGGCCAGCGGCCGCCCCTCTCACTCGATAATAACCCTGCATATGACGTGTTCTAATGCAGCCTGGTGGCCAGCGCCGGGCGGGCGACACCCACGTCCCGTGGCTCCGTGAGTGAACGCATCGCACCACACGATTTTACTCGAACAGATCAATGCCTGTCTCTGCCAGCCAACCTATCACGTAACTGACTGGTACCTACTGGGCGCTATTGGGGTCCGCCACGACCACAACTCACATGTGAGGCACAGCTGGGGTTGTGCACGCGTTCACGACCGCTGCCTTTGTGCCAGCGTCACGGTCCGGGATAGGGGTGGACGGACGTGAAGGCAGACCAGTGCACCGACTGTGAGAATCGACTGCATGGATGGGCGCACTGAGCTCAACCGATTACGGTGAACCGACAGCAGTCAGCAGTTTAGGTCGAGCGCTACAGGTCGGAAAACGGCATGGCATGGGCCATGGTCGAGTGCGCATAAACGATTAGTCGCTGTCGTAATACACACTCAACACAGCCCCACAGGGATTGTGATTTTGGCACTGCGCGCGGGACAGCACGTGACCGGGGCACTGCGCGCTGACCAGGGGGTGCGTGGATCAGTCCATGCGGTGCCAGGCAGGGTTGTGCTTGACTCATGAGTCGAGTCAGAAATTTGACTCAACTCTGACTCAAATGAGTCAGATTTGAGTCGAGTCGGATAAAATGTTGAGCTGTCGAGTTGAGTCAGAGTTGAGTCAGTAAAATAATTTTGACATTGAGTTGAGTCAAACATTTAGGAACATGAGTCAGCTGACTCAACTTTCTAGAAACAAGCTTTTCATCCCCCCCCCCCGCTTAACAACTTTGTCCTGGCCCTGTTGCCGGATTTTTTTTTCACCCCCGCCCCGCTCAACAACTTTTTTATCTGAGTCAATTTTGAGTCAACTCACTTGACTCAACAAAAAATTTGAGTCAAGTTTGAGTCGACTCATATTTTCATTGAGCCGCTTGAGTCATGAGTCGAGTCAAGGGAAAAAATCAGCTCCTTGTTTGAGTCAGAGTTGAGTCAGGGCTTTCTGAAGTTGAATGATGAGTCGAGTCGGCAAATTTTTTTTGAGTCGAGCACAACCCTGGTGCCAGGGAACAGCGATTGCATTTGTTAGCCATGTAGTATCTACCAAGAATGAGGACAGACATGGGAAGGACAGAGGCAGTCGCCAGGGGAACCGGTGTGAAATTTAAGACGCATGCACCGTCCAGAGATTTTTCAAGCTCTCCCAGCGAGGGCATGGGTGAAAACTTTTATTGTGTGGAGAGCCCAAGCTGGCTCGGACTTCTCCCCCGGTCAGATCCCAAGGGCGGCGCCACCGTGGGGGCAGTGGGGGCAGACTGACCCCACTGGCAGGAGGCCGTGGGGGCAAGACTATGTTTTGCCCCCACAAAATTTGGCTGATGTAGGAGAACAGAAGACCGGTGGAACATTCATTATAGGCGGTTATAATTGTACGCCTGTTTTTGACGGTCCTCGTATCAAGTGCGTCAGCAGAACGTTCGTTCTCGGACCGTCTGTCGCATATCTCCTACTCCCACTCATTCTCCTAATCATTTTCATTCACCAGAAGGCTGCCCTCGAGCTTGATCTCGAGGAGGTTGAGAAGCAATTTATCAAAAGTCGGCCAGAGAAGAGATCACCCTCTTTTGGGAACCCTTAGACTGAGACTGAGCTCAGAGAGGTATGACAAAATGTGATAGGTATGTATATCCCGGGTTATCTGGAATTGTTGAAATGTCGAATGTTGGAAAATTAAATATTTTATTGGAATTGAATCGCCCTAATGGAGCTTATTCTCGTACCTATATCAATCGTATGTGAGAGAATCTCACATATATAGGTACGTACTACGGGGAAAAGGAGAAATAGGTACTGACTATAGTTTTGAGGAACACACATCTCATCTCATCTCAACATCATTACATCTCAACGAACAACATAACGTTTTCACAGGTTTGGGTCTCGCAATCTAGTTTTATAGTTTTATTTCGGCCGGGCCCGTGGGTAATCCTAACCGCCGCAGCCCGGGGTAGCCCTCCCCCTGTTTAACTCCGTTAATAAGGCAACTACGGAAACAAAAATGGTACCAAACGAAAAGTATCTATGAGAAGATTCTAAAGCTCCTAAACTTTTTGACCACAAGTGAGTTTTCAAGGTCAGAATTCAAGGTCAAAGGCAAAAACCGGCATTTATGTAGTGGTCTCAAAGTACGTGTTCCAGAGGACGGCATGGTGCATAAAATCGGCTAAAAGGGATGTTGAACAAAAGAAGAGAATCCGTGGATTCCGATGATGTGCATAACATTCAAATTCAAGGTCACGATCATGCTCAAAATTGACCACAAACTTTGCACTTTTTCTTATATCTTGTATACTAAATTCCGAGATATTTTGATATGTTTTCAAGCTTAGCGGACCCTTATTTGTGCTTTAGCTTACGATTCAAGGCTGCTACAAGGTCAAAGTCACAAGAGAGTATCCTTGCTAGAGGCTATTTCACTATTCAAGTCAGGCATAATAATTAAGACATGTTTTGCCATACTGAGGCTCTAAATGAATGCTCCATACTGAGGCTCTAAATGAATGCTTACAGCAAAATGGATGCCAGAGGCCCAGAATCGTGATCAGCGGCTACGAAATCATGACAAATGACCTTCCATGTGTAAAAAATCAACCAAATGTCATTCGAGGTCGCATGAGGTCAACATAAAACTTAACCTTTTCCAAACAATATATATGTCATTCGACGCGTCTCGACAAGACTAATGCGAAGGTACCACTGCCGTAGCTCCAGGACCATTTTTGTTGAAGTTATTTGCGAAAAAAAAAGAAACTAAAGCCCCAGCTCGGGGTCGTTGCCCTGACCTCTGACCTCAGGTCACCAAAGTTACTTAAGTATTTTTTTCTAGTCAAATGCTACACAACCGTGCTCGTAATTTGTCTTTATCTCTAAAACTCAATTTTTGGCAGCTGGTTGAAGTTCACGTCTGTGACGGCGAAGTTTGCCGTGCAGGAGTCTAGAAAGATCGGCCCTGAGACATTATCAAGGAGGCTAGGTCCAAATTTTATGCTTCAAAAGATGTCAAATTAATGGGGGATAAGGTACAGCAAGTTTCGTCTTTCTATCCCTAAGCGTTTGTGAGGTATCGCAAATATTCGCCAGGGGGAGGCGAAAAACGCCCCCCTCCGGGCCCGCGAGGGTTAATGGTTAAACTCAATACGCCTATGCATGAAACCTTGAAACCTGAAACCAAAATAATTTTGAATGACAACATCTAGGGACAAGGTGCTCATGGATTTTGCAGATCGGCGTTATCAGACAACAGTCGGGTCAGTCTCAAGCTTGCCCCCACTGGCGAAAATTCGTGGCGCCGCCACTGTCAGATCCATGAGCCGTCTGTTACTCTGTTGATGTTCCGCTCCCTTCTCACGAACCTCTGTGCTATGTTATCTGTGTAATAAGTGTTCCTGTTATCTGTGGGTAGCTGTTACGTTGTTTTCTGCACCGCCTGAGTCGTTATCTTCGGATATAGCGGGCACTTTGGTTGTGTAGCTGTCCTTCTGTGATAGAGATCTAGATGTTCGCGATCACCGATTCGGGAAAGTGAGACGAATTCAACCGTCCGTACAATCGCGGTTATGGTATCTGATTGTGGTGCAAGGCTTAGCAACGATCCGAATGTTACAAACTACCCCTCATGGAACCCGCTCGCCCGAGTGCAGAAAAGGTGCGGTGTGATTGGAGCTTGTCTACAGCTACACCGCCGTGGTTGAGCGATGCGCTGGAATTTCCGGATGGGGACGGGGGCGGGCCGCCCACCGCACGGGCGATGGACTCCCTTTCCGTGTCCACCCTTCCTGTGTGATGGACGCGAGGGGTGGGCACTGGGCACTGCCTGCTGGTTTCTCTTCCCATGGGCTATCTGTGCGTCTCCTTTACATCGCGTTCCCTCCATGCAGTGCGACGAGCGACGTTGACAATCCTCACGCCTGCTCATCCCTTTGGTGTCATGCCGGGATACCTGCCGGCCTCCCCAGCCTCCCTCGAGAGTCGAACGGATGCAGATCGGTGACACACCTACACGGTGCACATGAATGCAAACGGTCTGCACATGTGCAAACCCTTGCCTGTGGTGCATGACCTTATTCAGAAACGTGACACTGAATGAACATTGTGTTGGAAATGCCGATCAGCCATGGCGGCGGATAGCATCCGTACCTACGTGTCAAGCAAATGGTTTATGCATAACGATTAGGTAGGCATTGGAACCTTTAACCTATAGTTAATGGCCATTGGCTAGAGGGGGAGGGGAGAGACCGCCTCAGCGCTCAGCACGTCTCTGCTCAGACGACGTCCGACTATGGTTCGTAAAGTCGGCACGACGCGGCGTTCCATGGGCCGACCGAGTTTCCTGCTTCACCGTTGGACCGACCACGACAGCCGTCAAGGCCGGGCTGGGGACTATTCTGCTCGTGCCGCTGCGTTACCGACCGGAGAGGTTGGGTGCTATTCTCGAGTTCCGGGCGAGACGCGAGTCATGAGATCGATCTGCATGTCCGCGACCGCCATCCACTTGCTTCCATCTACCCGACACGGGCACGGCCGCCGTACCTGCCACCAGTCGCTACCGCTGACCATGGTTTATGAATCACGCTGTGTCCGGGAGGGTCAGGAGGGGGACAGTCCGATACACGCCCCAAACACTGTGCCGAGCCCTCTGTGCCCTGCTTGGCGTGCGGCGGGCCTTCTGCCGCGTGGAGGCACGCAGAGCGATATGAGCCCCGATTCAGGAGCCCGCTCATGAGTCATCCACCTCATGACGAGACGTAAAACTCGTGACGAAAAAGTGGCACACGACGTCGCTTACATGAGTTCTAGCGCTGCATGAAAGGTAAACCGACGCTCATGCCATGAAGAAAGCTGACAAAGTAGCGGTATAAGCAGGTACAGAAGAGTTATTTATTTCAGTATTATGAGCTAAAACACCTCGTAATGCCCGATTACGGTGGCTAGACAGCTAATCTCAACCAAGCTCTTCCATGCAGGAGTCTCTCCAGCGGGCTGGTTTGGCTAGTGTCCCTGCCGCCTCCCATCCCAAACCAGTTCTCTCCCGCTCGTCAGGCCGCGGTGCCGTTTGAGCCACCTCGCACCTGTTGGCCCGCTGCGCCCGCCCCAACCCCGCTCGGTACCGTGCCGCTCCGTCGCCCGTTGCCCGCCGCCGCGGGGGGATGAGTCAGACGGTCACCGCGCCGCCGCCGCCGCGGATGGCAGGCGGCACTGGCCGCGAGCGCCGCCGCCGCGGTCGGCCCGGAGCGCCGCACGTCCGGTCAGAGTGCTGGGCACGGCTCAATCAGTCACATCTACCAGCCGGGTGGGATGGTGGCCGTGATAGCCGAGGCTGGATCACATGCTGAAAAATGGGCCCCTTAGATGGTGTAGAAGACGGCGAATTACCCCGCAGTGGGCGGCAAGTGAATCTTATTTACTCGGAAAATGCCGACGATTTAGGAATATGTGGGGAGCTGTTTGTTTGATCAAATCGGCGACGGCCAAGTTGCATGTGTTCGTTGTTTCTAAAGGAGCCACCGGCAGGACTACGTGTGAATCATCATAATGGAGTATTAGTCCATATCAGGTCGGGCTGGCTGCCACGAACTGAGTGGTGACACGGAACTATTGTTGGTCACTGTTGAGGGTCAGCGTCGTTACTAAGCATGACTGAGTCGCCACAAGGATGCCTGTCTTCTTTCAAAACTGGTGTGAAAATTTATCTGACTAAATCCTTCGAGTAGGTATTTATCTTTGTTTCCACACTGCTCGTTTCAAGTTTCCTTGGTCTTGTGAGTGTTTATTGTCGGCTTCTTATGTTTGATAAATGAGCGTGCAGACTACAGTGCATCGCCAATGAAAAAGGTTGAACTTCTAGTGTCCGAAATGTAGGTATAAACTTGTAACTATGACGTTCCAGGCGTGCATGGCTCATCGTGCTCTAACATAATTCGCGTCTTCTTTTCCAGACTACCTGCACGACCTCAAGTATCAGGGGAAGAACGACTCCATAGACGTCACAGATGGTAAGCAAGCTTGGAACATATACATATGCTTGGAGCGTACCTACCATTCGGCGTATACCTATCGCATTTTCCGATAGATGCCTATTTCTTTTTTATATAATTGTTATCAGTCCTTCATGACTCAACTTTGACATTGCCGTCCTCCCTTCCTTCAGTGATGGCCCGGGTGGAGGGCGACGTTCACCGGCTCACCATCATGGTGTCCGTCATGTTCGTCCTCTTCATCGTCTGCTTCGTCGGCCTGGCCTTCTACGCCTGCTCCAGCTACCGCAAGGCCTGCCGCCGCAGGAAGACGGCAGACATCGAGAGCAACAGCATCGAGCTCAAGAAGGTCGGCGCCAAGCTCGCCAACGGCCTGGCCGTAAGAAATGTTTCTTTCCTGATCTCGACGATTCAGAAGGCATGTTATGCGCGCTCCTGTTCATACATAAATCCGTCAACAAATCATGGTATTTTCTAGCGTTTATGTTCATTTTTCACCAACTTTTGCGTTAATATAAAACTGCCCCATAATTTAGCTTTGGTATAACTTCGACTTTTGCTGAGCATGTGGTTTTGCTCAGACGCTGTGGTTGTGGTTGTGGTTGCTGGCGCCGGCCCGACTTACGATCACTGATATGCCCTATGTATGACGCTTATAAAACTTGAGGCGACTTTTGGCGACTTATGAATTGTGAGCTGTTGACTTGTGAGTTGTGATGTGCGGTGACCTGTGGTCAGTGGTGGCCTTGTGCCTTGTGGCCTGGTGGCCTGCATTATTGTAGCCTTTGATCACTGGTCACCTCTTACCAGTCACCTGATGTGCACCTCTAACTCACCTGTGTCTATCTCCGTCTGCAGGCGCCGGCCGGCCCTCCCGTCATCAGCCCCAAGTCGAGTACAGTGCCGCAGTACGCCGTCGGCGGCCGGCCCAGTCTCAGCTTCTCGGCAAAGCCCGGCGAGGAGGTGAAGCGCCGCAGCCGCCACCCCTCCGAGGACACGTGTCCGGGCGACTACAGCGCCGTCTACGACAACCCCGCGCTGGTGGCCACACCGCCGCCGACGGGGGGCGCCGCCGCCGCCGCCGCCGCCGGGGGCCGCCCGCTGTCGGTCGGCGGCACCTCGCTCCAGTCGCGAGACTCGTTCCGTCCACCCGGCTCTGTGCCCAGCTCGGGACGAACGGAGAGTGGCCGCCGGCCGCGGGAGGTGGACATCACAGATATGTCACCGGCGACCACAGTCGAGGCCTTCTGAGAGACGAGTTGGGGTAAATAGGGATGTGAAGTCAACCAACGAGCTCAGAGGGGTGATGTGAGACACCGCCATCTCAGAGGGAGGGGTGATGAAAAAGACCACGTCAGCAGGCTCAAATGAGATCTTTGATCTTTTTGCAACCTGAGGTCTTCTGTAGCTGGTGAGGCTGATGTGGTCGAACCCTGAAGGCTGTTGAAACTTGACAGGTCCACTGATGGCAGCTAGCTGGTCAAACTAAGGGCAGCTGAGGTCTTTTGAGACGGCATTCTTAGCGCATAACCGGTGTGTTCGATCCAGTTTGTGCAGCTTAATACGGCACAACTAACACCCATCGAGGTCGTTCAACATTCCATGTTATCCTCGACCACCCGTGCTGTGAGCTTCAATCACAGCACGTGAGTGGGCTCGTGATATTGATGAATCCGAGCAATACTTGTTGTAACGAATAACGAGTATTGTCGGAAACTTTGTAGGTTTTGTGGGGTTTTACAGCCACGATTGGTGAAAACAGTATGCCGCCAACAGCGAATGGAGCAATATTTCGAGGACGGTGACATTCGTTGTTGAATGCATCGTCCTGTGGACTGAGACGCCTCACCGGCGTGAGCTGCTATGTTTGTCACCCAGCTGTCGATGCGTAGCTGTCTGGCCGAACACAGTGTTTCGTGGTCGTGCCTGTCGCACATCGCTGCCGTTGTGTTATATCGCTGTGAGCGGCGCTACACCAGTGCCACCTGACGGGAGTTGGGCGAAGTGGAGCCTGGCAGCTAGGTATTGTGGACGGTCGGCCGGCTGGGTCGATGCCGGTTTTCGCGATGTCTAGCAGACTGTAGCCGCTCACGTCACGATGTCGTACGGACCACGACCCGATTTTGTACGTTGCTTCTGAATGGATTGTTTCGTGATGTGCTGTCAGCCGTCCTGGCCGCTGTTGCTTTACAGGACGTGGCCCTGTCACAATGTTTTCATGTGCCGAGCTGTGCCATATAGGGCAGCTCGTCGTATACACCATAACGTGTGTCTTTCCTGTCAACCGTCCATTCGGTGCTCCGTAAAACGAGCACACACAAATTCGCTGGTTGTGAATTGTACCGTTTAGATGTTAACGAATATGACGGATTGTGTATTCGCGGTTGTGGCTGTTGATCGGATCTGTGAGAGAGCAGGCGTGCTGCTGCGTGGCTCGAGCTCAGTGTATGGTTGTGTATCTTGTTATGCGATATTTGTTCGGACGACATCTTGCGAAGGAGACGTGCCAGCGCTCCGTGTTGAGAGCTGCACCCTGTTGAGGCATTTTGGGCGGACTCGTGGCGATGGTGCGGCGGTGTTTTAGTGATGTTACGCTGGTCTGGGACGGTATTTACGACTCTGCGGCGAGCGAGAACCCCAGATGTGTGTATGTATTGTCCAGAGCGCCCAGTGTTCAGTCTTGGTACCGCACTGCGCCGATTTAAAGCATGGTCGTTGGTCACATCGCACTCAGTTTTGGTGTGCGGCGGATGTGTTGTCACGTCTCTGAGACTCTGTGACAGTCGGTAATGGGACGGCTCGCTGCCAAACTACATCCCAACGTTCATTGTACAACGCGGTGTTTTTATCCCATTGTTATGTTTGGTGGTGTTTGGCGGAACGACAGCAGTGCAACAATTTAACCCGCGCGGGGCTGGGGGGGGTAAATTTTACCCCCCCTCGCGAATTTTTGCGATATCTCAAAAACGGCGGCGCGCAGCGCCGCCAAACTTTCAGTACCTTTTCTTATATCAATTTGACACGTTCCCTGAAAATTTGAGCGAAATCCGTCGGAAAATTTTTGAGAAATTGACGTTTTAATGACGTCATGTTCGCCATTTTCGCCTCAAAAACGGCAAAAGTTTAAACGCCGCTAACATCTTCATTTTTAAAGGAATCAAGACGTAACAAAAAAAGGTTATACGTAATTTTACTTTGTCTATCAAATGGCTATCTCGGTTTTTTGAAAATTTTGGATTTTGGCCTAAATTTTTTCAAAAAACTGATTTTTTTGGGAAAATCATAAAATCCAAAATTTTGAGTCTATGATTTCAGGTATTTGAACGTTGAGCTGAGCATTGTTAATAAGATTATTAGAAGGATGAATAACCTGTTGCTCATTTCTATCAGAAATAGAACAAATAAACCAATAAACCAATAATGGTTTATTTTTTCTATTTCTGATAGAAATGAGCAACAGGTTATTCATCCTTCTAATAATTTTGAGTCTATCGAAAAAACCGGAATATATGTCAGAGAAGTGGTCTATGTGCACCTACATACCAAATTTTAGAAGAATCGGTTCAAAAATGTGGGAGTTATTCAAAATTTTATGACGTCACGACACACAAAATTTTTGAAAAATGACTTTTTTGGAAGTTCTAGACCTCGTATGGAAACAAAAATAGCACCATTCGATTCGCCGTGAAAAACTGCATCAGATAGACACCTTTTTAGGCCTTAACAACCAACTTCAAAATTTGACCTCACTTGACCTGACCTTGACCTGACCTCGACCTGAAATTCATCCAGAGGTGTTCCATATCACTTATTGAGTGTGCCTATTGAATTCTATGAGTAAAATGACCCATAAAACATGTGTCGCACATGCCCTTTTCTATATTTTGTTTTTTGGTGACCTGACCTGACCTGACCTGACCTTGACCTTGACCTCTGAATGATATTGTATGCAACGAATATTGTCTTGGTAGCCTAAGAACACGTTTTGGGCGATCAGTCTCAGTCCATGACTCCATTCTTCGGCAACTACGGTGCAAGGCCGATACTGTAGAAACTTGCAATTTGTACCCTTGACCTGACCTTGACCTTGACCTCAAACTTTAAATTAAGTACATGTTTTTAGTAGTTCGTGATGAGAGCTTTCGATTGGCGTTTGAATTTTCCAAATCGGACCATTAGTTCGGGAGATAACAGGGGGTAAAATTTACCCCCCCCCCCCCAGCCCCGCGCGTTCGGCTGGAGACCCCAGCCCCGCGCGGGTTAAACCAAGATTTGATCGACTTTTAGGGCATTACTGTAGAGGCAAACTCACAGAAAATAGCAGGAATTTATGCAGCAATGAAAATGTGCAGAAACATGCCGGCATTAAAGCACTCGTAAGCTAAAAAAAGTCTCCTATGTGATTCAGATCTCCTCTCTAAGACTGAAATTTGCGACCTTAGCCTCTGCACATCTGAACGTCTGTGATGACGCTGATGACCGGCCGGCGGCCGGTATCGGAGGAGCCACATACATAGGTGGCGCTTTTTGGCTGGCTGGTGTCTGAGAGTTTGGTGGTTCCTGGTTTGCACTCGGGTGGAAGGTATGTACGATCCCGGACTCCGTCACACAGACCATAGGCTTCGGAGCACTTTCCTGCGTTTGGTTATTTCAAAACAAAGACATTTACTGTCTCAATCCCTGGCCCTGTCGTCCTCATTTCGGTCATTATGAGTCGCCACTCGCTCGTCATCACGTCTGTCTTTATTCCTCAGAACAAACCCCTCCGCATCCTCCTCACACTTCCCTTCCCGGGCTGGCGGTCAGCCCTCACCAGACAATCGGTGGTGAGGACGAGTCCTCACTGGATTAAAGCCGCGACCTTGGGGGGGGGGGGGCAAAGGTCCCCTGTTGTTTTTCGCTGATAGCTCAGAAATGGCTGAGAATTTCGACTCGAAATTATCAGCAGGTACCTAACACTCATTTCTTGAAAACATAGGTCCAGGATCTGTTCCAGTCGCACTTCCTAACACCTCTAAACTCCTCCAAGAGCTAGAATAGAGGAGGTTAGAGCAGGGCCCTCCTTGGCTTTGTATGGGCTCCCGGGCTAGAGCTGCCACTGGAACAGGACAGCAATCTTGGAGGAGTTTAGAGGTGTTAGGAAGTGCGACTGGAACAGACCGTTAGACTTGTCTGAGTATAGGTATCAAGAGTACCTACTATGGACGTCAAACCCCTTGAGACCCCACTTTTTTGCGATAATTTTTAAATGCGTCAACTCTCGTTGACAATATTCTGGCAATGTGTGTTTCAGAACCTGCCGAAACTTTTATTACTAAGGTATTTTGACGCCAAACGATTATGAAAGGCACTTCTCATTCACTCGTAATGTTAAATTTCACGGAACGAATCTGCTGTTTGGGTAGAGGCTACGCGCTCACGGGGCGGAGCCACGTAATGACGTCAGCGCTAAGCTCCGCCCTACCCCTCCGGCGCTCCTTGCCCGGCGACCGGTCACTCGCGTCTCTCGCTCCATTCAGGCTTGATGGTGGGCGGTAGTTGGTAGCGGTAGCGGGCGCTGGTAGATGGCATTTAGAGCAGATGGCGCTGGTGGCGGTGCTCGAGTGTGGCCGAGCGCAAGCCTCTGCCCGGGCCTGAATTGACCTTAGCATTACGAGTGAATGAGAAGTACCTTCCACAATCGTTTGGCGTCAAAATACCTTAGTAATAAAAGTTTCGGCAGGTTCTGAAACATACATTGCCAGAATATTGTCAACGAAAGTTGACGCATTTAAAAATTATCGCAAAAAAGTGGGGTCTCAAGGGGTTTGACGTTCATAGTAGGATGTGTGCGCGACGCGTCTAATGGGTAATTTTACTGAATAAACTCAATGGGCATACTCAATTATGGACCACGTTTGGGTGTTCCGTTCCCCGAGGGTCGCGGGTTAGACAAAAGCACGCAAAGGTACTGTCGAACATAGAGTTAATTTATTTTCATTCCGGTGACGCAGGTAGAGATCAAGTCGGGGAGCCAAGAAATGCATGCAGAAGTATCGCATCAAAGTATAATAACCTACATATAAGGCAATGCAGTCGGTGGACCAAACAATGCATTTGATTGTGCCATAAATCGGAAGGTGGCTGCTGTTTGGTAAGTACAGCCCTCAGCAGACCCCAGTAAACATGCCGACGTCGGCCCGACGTCGGCCGACGTCGGGGTGACGTCGGCAACTCGGCATCGGCATGCTGACGTCGGCCCGACGTCGGTCCAACCTCGGCACGACGTCGGCTGGATGTCGGATATGCCCGCATGTTCCGACGTCCAGCCGAGGTCCAGCCGACGTCGGGCCGACGTCGGACCGAGATCAATTGCTGAGGTCCAGCCGACGTCGGTCCGACGTCGGGGCGACGTCGGACCGACATCGGCCGCTGTTTTGACCGTTAAAATAATATAAAATACATGTTTCATGTTTCATAAAGAGCTTCTGTATTCAAAATATCATCAGGAAACTCAAATCTTCCTCCACGCCGCAACCCCCTGATCCGGACTGGACGGGAAACTTTATCCCATTTGGGATTGCCCGTAAGCCGAGCTCGCCCGTAGCCGGGTGCGGTGAGTGCTTGGGGGCTGCTCGGCCTATCCTTTGGTCAGGCTCAGCCCCGGCAACTCGCCAGGGCCGGGCCCAGTTCATATAGAAATTCCAGTCGGCAAGTGTCACTTTGCCAAAGTGCCACTTATCAAAGGGACACTTTGGGAAACGTTGGTGCAGGTGTGTAAGAGTGGCTATATGAATCCATGTGGGGTCGCCCTTTCCAATAAGTGTCACGTAACAGCAATGGGACCAGGGACTCTATATGAACTGGACCCAGGGTGCTCGCCAAGAAGACCAATGCACAGTGATGCAAATGGGGTTCACGAGTGGCCATAAATACGAAAAAGGCCCAAAATTCAGGTTCACTTAATCGAATAAATCGTAATATGGTTAGTCAGGCAAATGTTTGGGGTGTCTGAAAAAGTATGATTTTAATGTTTTTGTCAAAACCGGCCTCGTGTAGGATTGTCAGAAGTCGAGACATTTTCGATGTCGTAAAAATGACTGTCAGGTACTTGAAATTCAAGTGCCGCTAGCGTGCGTGCATGTCATACAAACTGCAAAAATTATACATGAAAATGATCCCCGAAACCTGCTGCTTCTAATGCCACGTCATGAAAAGCCGTATCTATTTTGGTTAGACGGTGAGCTAACTATTTGTAATCATGTTGCAACCGCAGTTTTTTACCAAAAATATTTGCTTTCAATTCACCTACAGCACTTCACACAGTGTGTGCCCGTTAGTGCACCATATCATAGCATTCCCTAATCATTTCTGAGTCGCATCGTGAAAGAATTAAGGCGCTAGCACAGGGCTGACCGGCGCTACAGAAGTTTTCGTCCGGCACAGTCGGGTGCCGCGGCGCAGCGGGCAGCCCGATCGGCCGCGCCGCCGCGCCGCCCGGACGCCGCGCGGCGGCACCCACCCGCCCACTGCGCGCCCACTGCGGCGCCCGACCGCCCGGATAAAAACCTCTGTAGCGCCGGTCAGCCCTGTGCTAGCACCTTAATTCTTTCACGATGCGACTCAGAAATGATTAGGGAAGGCTATGTTATGGTGGACTAACGGGCACACACTGTGTTAAGTGTTGTAGGTGAAACGAAAGCATTTTTTTCTTAGTAAAAAACTGCGATTGCAACATGATGATAAATAGTCAGATTACCGCCAAAGCGAATGAGATACGGCTTTTTGTGACCCGGCATTAGAAGCAGAAGGCTTTGGGGATCATTCTCATGCATAATTTTTTCAATTTGTACGAAATGAACGCAAACCAGCGGCGTTTGAACTTGTGAGTGTCTGACCGTCATTTTACGACCTAGAAAATGTCACAACTTCTGACGATTATAGGTACACGAGGCAGGTTTTGACAAAAACATGAAAACCATGTGATTTCAGATGCCCCAAACATTTGTCTACTCGGCCATATCGCAATTAACTCAATTTGGTAAACTTGACTTTTGGGTATTTATGGCCACTCGTGAACCCCATTTGCATCACTGTGCAATGTCTCCATCCTATGATCCTTCCGGCTCTGAAATGGTCTTGTCAGACCGAAAAGGCATAAACCAACAAAACAAACCAAATTCGTTAGCTGGCTGCGTGGTGTAGTGGTTAGCCCACTAACCTCGCGTTCGAATGACACGGGGTTCGAATCCCATCGCCGGGTGATGCTTTTGGCGTGTTGTCCCAGTAAACATGCCGACGTCGGCGACTGGGGGGCTCGAATCCCGCCGCCGGTTGATATTTTTGGCGCGTTGTCCCAATAAACATGCCGACGTCGGCCCCGTCGGTCGAACGACAAACGATCTCGTCAACCTCGGCAAACGATCTCGGCCCGACGTCGGCTCGACGTCGGCTGGACTTCGGCTGGACGTCGGAACATGCGGGCATATCCGACGTCCAGCCGATGTCGGGCCGAGGTTGAACCGACGTTAGGCCGACGTCGTCATGTTTACTGGGACTGCGTGGTAGGTATTCTATTTTCGACAAAACCGGCAATAACTCAAAGACTATGTTATCAGTCGGTCGGAACTCACTGCAAATAGAGGTGCCATGCTCCACTCCTTCGATTGGGTCTATCACTAATTATAAGTATATGCCTTGTGTTGCAACAAAATGCAATAGTTTGTTTTGGGGGCAATAATAAACTTTTGGGTTTTATTGCCAAATTGGATGGAAAATAAATACGATGGTAATGCCAATCTAAGGTGCGCAGTCTCGCGCGTCTTTCTGTTACGATTTTCGAGTGGCCGATAGCATAGTATCCGCGTTATTATCGGTTTTGTCGAGAAAAGAATACCTACCACGCAGTTTGCAGAGGGCTGTACATATGCACTTACGTAGCCGGGCACCAGACGCGTTAGGAGCACAGTGGTGGTTTAGAAATGGTGTACAGCGCATAATTCATTTCATGATCAATGCACGTTTTTATTGATTACAGACGAACTAATTTAAAAAAATGCCGAGATGAGCAAAATCATTGAAAGGAGTGACACTGAATCATTTTATCTATGGAGCCGTGACGACGCTTGTGTGCCTTAACCATTGCGCATCTTCAAAGATGCTTGCGTCACCGTGCAACACAAATTTCCTTCTTCAAAATAAAGGGACACCTTTTTATATTTTCCAGGCTGATGTCGTCCCCTTTTGTTTTTCTCTGTTCCCAAACCGCTGCTCGATTTGTCCGCACTGTGTTTAGGGCAGCGCGCCACTGGCGCTGAAGCCACGTCCCTCGGTCAGCCAGGTATCGGTCCTCCAGGTCGGGTCGTAGCGGGCGGCGCGGATGTACTTGCGCCCGCAGCAGCCGCCGATGCCGACGGCGTCGATATTCTGTACAGGATGCGGTGCGTCCACCTCGTAGATCGGGATGGCATTGCTGTTCCGGTGGATGGTAACATGACCGTTGTTGAAGCGGACGGTGAAGGTGTTGTACTGCGTGGTGCTCAGCACGGGACCAGTGACAAAACGTAACACGTTTCCGGTCACATCGCCAAAATAAGCCAGACAGGATTCTTGATTGCCATAGCAGCCAACACAGACGCCAACATATCGTGGACCCGCCGCGGTGGACCCCTGTAGCATTACAAGGCAGTCTGTCTCAGCCATACAGTCGTACTTCACGGTAACATCATTTGAGGGTGTGATGTTGCGGAAGGCATAGGTGGAAGGCCCAACTTCAAGGACGGCATCTTCGGCTACCCCCGAGTCCTCAAACAGCCACCTGTCTGCCACACCAGAGTCGACGTACATCCAGGAGGGGACATTGTTGGTGCTGTGAACCATGACGAAGTCGATTGGCTGCGTAACTGTTGCTTGACCTGTGATCATGGTGGGGTTGTCTTCGGGTCCAACCGCCAGCGTTCCTCCACACCAGGATATCTTCAGTCGATTGAAGGTGTCGGTGCTGACCAGATTCAGGAAGCTGGCGTTATCGACCAGCGTATGTGCAGCTCCCGTTGCGTCGTGGTAGTACAAAGTCATATGAGTGGTGGTGAAACTAAAAACCAGTCGTGTGGCGACGTGCTCGTCAATCCAAGTCGGAGAAATCAGCACCCTCGCCCCAACGCCAAGTTTGATTGTGAAATCAAGTGTGCAAGTGCCCGGTTTCAGCTTCTTCCATGTCCAGACGTGCCAGTCTATTCTCCAGAGCTGCCAGCGGGGGAGTGCCAGACCGGTTCGCAGCTCCCAGAAGTCGGCAGAGGGCTGGCAAGTACCCTCCACGCACTGATGTCCACTTGGGGGCTTCAGTTTCGCGGTACAATGCGCGTCCACAGTGCAGAACTGCCCCACCGCCTCGGCTGCACACTCCGCCGCGCAGTACCCGCCCTGTTCGCACCCAGGGTCGTTCCAGAACGGCGTCTTCGCCTCGGCGGTCAGGTTCTGAGGCCCGTCGTACACGTCATAGTAGTCGACGGCGGCGTCGGCGACCAGCGGCAGGCCGTCGCAGGCGCGCTGACCGAGCAGCTGGCAGTTGGCGGTGGCGGAGATGGTGCCGAAGTTGATTGCCACGCAATTGGTGGCTCCCTGACAGAGATGCAGACAGTGGTTGACGGAAGTCACCTGATGTTGTTCCAGTGGTGGCGAGGAGTCGCTGGTGAGTCGACGACCGGTGCGGTGCAAATTGCTGGCGTACTTGGCTTCAGCACCGCCCTGAGACGCCACCAAGAGAAATACGGCGACAAGGAGTGATTTGATTACCGCCGGAGCCATCGTCTGAGAACCTCAAGCCGCCCTCGGTGAACGGCAAGCTGTCCTCTGAGGACCGCGGCCTCCGCCTGTCACGAACTCAGAGCCAGCCAGCGGCCTGGCTCGACGGTGCCGACTGCCAGACGTCGGTGACGTTGGAGCTGGCCTCCACCGAGTCACTGGACGACCGCACGACACACAAACACTGTGCGGCTATATCGCGTGACCTCGCATCACAGGCAGCGCCGAACCGTCGCCGAGCAACCAGCAGCGCGGTCAAACAGCACCGTCGCCCCGCTACAGAACAAAGCTATATGTCATGCTTATGATTAGCCCAAACTGGCCATATGTCGCACGGATCTATTAATATTAAGTTAACGACATTTTTATGCTTGTCAGAATTGCTGTATTTATGATTTGTTTTATGATTGCCGACAATATGCGACTATTCTTTTTAGCAGAGGCTCTAAACTGCAGGGAAGCAGTCTCATATCCTAGGGAGTAATGAGCACGCTGCAAAGTCGGAATGGCAGGCATCATGCAAAGCCATTGGACATAATTTGTATGTGCTGTATGTGGTATGATTGTAGCCGTACCTGGGCCTATGGTTGTTTTCGGAGGAATAAACAAAAAAATCAATGATATAAATACCTAACTTCAAGAGATTCACATTCCGGAAAAGGATATTTGCCCGATGGTACCTATATTGTGTCAGTGTCAACTACGGGTGTGTGTGTGTGTGCGCGTGTATGTGTGTCAACAACAACTTCCGTCATTTTCTTAAGTCAGGACTTACCAAGCCATCCTCATCCTTGATTAGTGATTTGCAACCCCTGTTCTGGTCTGACGGTCACTCCCACCCAGCGATCGGTAAGACCAGCTCCCATGTAGCAGCAATTGTTGACCTCTTCACTTAGAAGGCTTGAGAAGCTGGGTGAGCTGTCGCTTTGGGCGCTTTGGACGTGAGTCAGCCTTGACGGCGCACAATACATGCACAAGTAAAACGCAAGCCGTCCGCCATATTTATAGGATGGACTAGATAGTGATCGTGAATTGCAATAACCTACTTCATTATAATGGGACATTTTATGAAGTTTTTAAAAATGTTCAGATTCGATTTCACATGAAAGCCGTTTTTCTGTCTGTTGAATACGAGCAAGCATAAAAGGATAGTTATGTGCTTCCATGACCTGGCTGGGTCGCCCTGGTGGATCCAGAAAATCTGTCTTGGACGCTGCGGAGGGCATACCCCCAAACAAGTTTCCCCAACTTCAAAAGTAATAATCAGATTTCGATTCCTTATGCACTGCTATGCGGATTAAACCAAATCTTTTCTCATGAAAGTTGTTTGGTTTTCGTTTTGTTTTCGAAAACAGCAACTCTTGGTCGATTTCGGGCTCTGTGGGGGGAGGGGGGATTTCCCCAAATATTCCCCCACCCCCGGATCCGCCAGTGCTGGGTCATCAACAAGTCTTGGGGGTCTTGGGCTAGGTCATCAACATGAGTATTTCGCTTACTCCGTAAATAAAGAAACTACCTTAACCCAGCATACGCGCCCTGCTGGGGGGGGGCAGATTCTGCCCCCCCCCTGTCTAACTTCCGAACCGATGGTCGTAGAAAGACGGGGAAAACGGCGATCGAAAGCTCTCAACAAGGCGGATCTCAAAAGCCCAAATTTTTTTGCTTAAGTAGGTCAGAGGTCAGGTCAAAGGTACAAAATGCAAGTTTCTACAGTATCGGCCTTGCACCGTAGTTGCCGAAGAATGGACTGAGGCTGATTGCCCAAAACGTGTTCTTAGACTACCAAGACAATATTCGTTGCATACAATGTCATTCAAAGGTCAAGGTCAAGGTCAGGTCAGGTCAGGTCAGGTCACCAAAAACAAAATATAGAAAAGGGCATGTGCGACACATGTTTTATGGGTCATTTTACTCATAGAATTCAATAGGCACACTCAATAAGTGATATGGACCACCTCTGGATGAATTTCAGGTCGAGGTCAGGTCAAGGTCAGGTCAAGTGAGGTCAAATTTTGAAGTTGGTTGTTAAGGCCTAAAAAGGTGTCTATCTGATGCAGTTTTTCACGGCGAATCGAATAGTTTTATTTTTATTTCCGTACGAGGTCTAGAACTTCCAAAAAAAATCATTTTTCAAATTTTTTGTGTGTCGTGACGTCATAAAATTTTGAATAACTCCCACATTTTTGAACCGATTCTTCTACAAATTGGTATGTAGGTGCACATAGACCACTTCTCTGACATATATTCCGGTTTTTTCGATACACTCAAAATTTTGGATTTTATATCTATTTTCCCAAAAAAAATCAGTTTTTGAAGAAAAAAATGACCAAAATCCAACATTTTCAAAAAACCGAGATAGCCATTTGATAGACAAAGTAGAATCACGTATAACCTTTTTTTGTGACGTCTTGATTCCTTAAGAAATGAAGATGTTAGCGGCGTTTGAAATTTTGCCGTTTTTGAGGCGAAAATGGCGAACATGACGTCACTAAAACATCAATTTCTCAAACATTTTCCGACGGATTTCACTCAAATTTTCAGGGAACGTGTCAAATTAATGTATGATAGGGTACTTAAAGTTTGACGTCGCTGGCGTAACGCGTTTAGAAGTTATTGGCGAAAAACGGGAGGGGGGCAGACTCTGCCCCCCCCCCCCAGCGGGGCGCGGGTTGATCAGAATCGCACTGAACGTGAACCTGAACGCCACGTTTTGTGATTGGCGCTTTTCTAAGAAAAAGTATATATTTCTCATCTTAGTTGCATTTAACCCGCGCCCTGGTGGAGGGGGGGGGGGCTATTTTTTGCCCCCCTCCAGACTTTTCAATATATCTCCAGAACCGCTGTGCCGATCGTCACCAAACTTTCAGTACCCTCCCGGATATCAATTTTACACATTGTGACCAAAATTTTTTCCAAAGGCTATTATAGGTTGGCCGGAAATGACGTCAGAGTGACGTCATGTTCTGCCGTTTTCGACCCAAAAAAGGGTTTCGCGGGACGAGCTGTCAGGCCTATAGCTTTGCAAATACAGAAAAACGTTAAAACAAGAAAGCTGTAGAATTGACAGGGCTACAAAACTGCTATCTCGGATTTTTGAAATTTTCGGATTTTGACCCCCAAAAATAAAAAATAGATTTTTTGAATATAATAGCCGAAAAATCCAAAAAGTTTTTTGAATTTCGCAAAAACCGGAACATATGTGATAGTCCTTACCGCCTCCTATCCACATACCAAATTTGAGATTGATACCTCTTTTTTGGCGAAATTATAGCGAAAAACTGTTCAAAATTGATGACGTCAAATTTTCAAACTCAATTTTTAGCAATTCTAGACCCCGTAGCGCAAAACAAAGACCACCATTAGACTCCCCGTGACGAGCTGCATCGAATCAATACCTACCCATTTTATGCAAAACTACCAACTTTAAAATATGACCTTTTTTGACCTGACCTTGACCTGACCGTCACCAGAAAATGACCTAGGCCGTACCTGAGTCTTATAACCAACACCATTGAGTTGGAAATGAAAAATTGGCCATAAAACATGCATCGCACAATATTAGTACCTAAAGTTAGGTTCATGTGACCTGACCTGTGACCCTTGGTGACCTGACCTGTGACCTGACCTGGTATTGTCAGTGACCTCTTATAGCGACATATATGTACTAGGCAACTGACGCCCTATCGCTGATTCTCGACAAAATGCGTTTTCTTCGGTGTTATAGCGCATTCCCTAGGAGACCCGTGAAAGGTGAAACATTTCATCTTTGACCTGACCTGTGACGTCATCGGTGACCCCGAGGTCAATGAAATTTGGATCCCTCGACAAATTTGACAGGCCTTTCGAACGCCGTTTGAATTTTCCGGATCCGTCCAGTAGTTTCGGAGATACGAGGGGGGCAAAAAATAACCCCCCCCCCCCACCTTATAAACAGACCACACCACTCACCAGGGCGCGGGTTAAGATAAAAGTCACAGTTCAAAATCAGCCTGCTGTAAACATAAAACGAAATTGGAAGTCATCCGTTATTAATGTGCACTTTAAATCAGACATGTGCATGGATCCGAGTGATGGATCTATGATCTCAGTGGATCTCGAAGCAAAATACAAGTTAGGATCTATGATCCCACCGGATCCGGCGTGAAAAATACAGCTTGGATCTATGATCCCATATGATCTGACGATAAATTAAGAACATGGATCTATGATCTGAGTGGATCCCACCATGCACCACATCTGAAACCATGTTTTAAAGGGTTTTTATGCCAGTAAGTGACACAAACCTATGGATTATGACGTGCGATCACATAAAATCGCTAAAACAGAACGTTTGTGAGTTGAAACAAGTGTTTTTTTATATATGTGTTGACAAAAAATAAGTGAGGATCTATGATCTCACTGGATCTCAAGCAAAAAATGAGACTCGGATCTGTGATCCCTACGGATCTCTCGATAAATTACAGAGCTGGATCTATGATCCCGTCGGATCCGAGATCAGGATCCGTGGGATTAGATCCCAGATCCATTTTCTCGGATCCATGCACATGTCTGCTTTAAGTTGTGTAGGTGTATTTGTATTCTGCTTGCGGAGGGCGTAAACGGTCTTTGACAATGTTGACTTAAAATTCAGCATGCATTTATCCAGGTCTTCTGAGGAGCTTACAAAGGCTGGCATGGATATCTCGCGCCACCCCACTTCCCAGACAGTGGCTTAGGAGTAGGACTGGTAAACTGAAATTATTGATTCCCTCTAGCAAGAATTAACAAACTAGTAGGGAATGTCACCCTGTTTGAAAATCGAGATGTCTATATATGTTGATGTGGTGAGCATATACCCTTACGTCTGTTCGGTAAAGGCCGCCCCACACCGGACCTCGCATGCGGGCTGCGAGTTTTTGGGTTTTCGGGTTTCCTCAAAATAAAATAATGCAAACTAAGCTTAGTGACGCACACTACCATCAAACAAGCGAGTCTGCATGTTTTTAGCTTGCAAGCCACCTTGCATCGCATTTCAAAAGTTAATTTTGAGTCAACTTTCGATTTTCCTCGCTGCGAGGTCTGCGAGCTCTGCGAGGTTTGCGGGTTTTTCGTTGAAGTCGAATTTAGGTTCGTTGCGCTGGTTTTGCGACTATATGTAATTTTCTGAAGGTGTACCGGCTTCACTGCATTCATGAAGTTACCATAAGGGAACGGTCTAATCACTCTATGAATTAGTATTATGCCCGCAAACTCAAAACCCGCAAACCCGCAACCCGCATGCGAGGTCCGGTGTGGGGCGGCCATTACTCTGTCTCAGTTGGCCGGATAATCATAGCCCGATGATCGGCTCGCCGCCTCCCTAAGTACATACACCCGGTGAAATGCAAAGCAAACACTTTAGTTTCCTCCTTTGGCGATATAATCTAATGTGCCTTGTTTATGTCGTTCACCAGGTATTATACGTGCGTGGCCGTGCAACAGTATTGATTTACATGCGTATCTACATCGTTCGTAAACAGACGGTTATCCAGAAACACTGCTCCTTCGTCGAATATCAATATATTACATTACAATACACTCCAGCTCCCGATTTACGATACATCAGAGGTCAGCAGGGCGCGGAAAGCACGAGGGCGTGAGTCAGCTCGCTGGCAGCCTTCATTTGGCGGCGCGGGACAGCGGCGGCGACTTGCTGGCGTCCCGGCGTTCCGTTTTCACCTTCTTCATAGTTCCGGGGTCGAGGCAGTGGGGCATGACTCCTGCCGAGCACAGGGACGCCCGTCACAGGGAAGAAAACCTTGGAGCCGGGAGGTGACACGTCTGTCGTCCGAGGGGAGGGGGGAGGGGGCGTGCCCGGCGGCTGGAAGTTGAGCGTGACACGGCCTCAGAAAGTGGGCTTCACATTTTGTTTGAGTCATACCGAACGCCCTAGCCAATGTTTGTCCGGTAGCGTGGCAATGGCGTGCGTTGGTGTCGTAGTTGCGAATTATCGTCTGTACGGTCGCGTATCCGCAAACGCTTTCATGAACAAAGTCGTTTGAAGCAGGAACAAATGGTTTCATATTGCACGGCGCGCGGCGGTTATCGTGAGGCCGGTCTGCATCGGCGCAAGCCGTTCGCGCTATGCAGTAATGTGAACGGAGTTTTGCATTCCTTTACAGTCACGATTCCTGACGCAATGCAGTTCAATTAACGAGTCGGTGACCCGCGGACCACCAGGCCGATTACCCACTGCCCCCAGTCCCTCGAGCAACTGCATGGAATAGCTGGCGAGTGATGGGCTCCGCCCTTCAGCAGCATTTAACAATGCAAATCAAGGTTACTGGGGAGCAAAAGTGCACTCAGTTATAAACTCGGACTATAGCCAACACTTCACCGGGAGAACTATCAATCCGTGCCGCTTTCAGCAATGTTAATTGCATGATAAATATCACGTGAATAGTGCACGAAGGCCAGAGCTGCACTCAGTGGCCTCGCCTTGAACACCATTGAAGTACAGGTCAATGGAAATACTATTTAGCGCTTTTAAACTGCATAACAATGCTTCGAAATGCCAGCAGGCATGACAAATGGGACTATTGTTTCGATGGTATTCGCCTGATTGGCCATGAAATGCTTGACTGACTCTCCTTGACCCTGCATATGAGGAAACGCATGGACTCCGTGTTTGAGGTATAACGTCTTGCTAAAGCCGCGCTCACCAACCGCGCTGGCCGCTGAGACGTGTGCCACTAACCCGACATTGGGACACGGTACGTGCGCAACCCTGACGTCACAACCACCACTGTCTCACAAGCCCGACCCGACATCGGGGCTCTGCTGTTCCATAAAACTTACATTGTGGTATTGCTTTCTATTCGAAAATGCATTGTTGGCGTTTTTTCTGCAGACAACATCGCTCACCAGACGACTACATAAATACACTCACCGGACCAACGGATATTCAAACTAGACAGCTCATGGGACCACTGACCGACCACGGGTCACTGACAGACCACGGACTGGCCACGGATCACTAACAGACCACGGATCACTCACGGACCACTGAGAGGCTACGGACAGACCACCGACCACGGAGCACGGACCACAGACCAGTCACGGACCACTGACAGACCACGGACCGCGCCCATTGGATCACTGACCGACCACGGGTCACTAACAGACCAAGGACCACGAACAGACAACGGACCACTCACCGACCACGTTGTTGTCTCCTCCGGCCGGTATGAAGAAGCTCTGGACGCCGCACGTGCTGCAGAAGCTGTGCCGCGCGGTGCCGGCGCCGAATGTACTCAGGTGACCGTGACCCTGCACCAGCCGAAACTGATCGGCCGGCACGGGGAAGTAGCGAGCCTGCCGCTTGGAGCACGACTCGCAGCTGCCGACAGGGCGGGGGAGGGAGGTCAGAGGGGGGGGGGGGGCGCTGCAGAGCCGAGGGAAGGGAACGACATACGCAGCATTGGTAGCCGAGCTGGATTTGTTGAACTTCGAAGGGAAATCTTTGGCGAATGGTGACACATGTGCAGTACAAGCTCAATTTGCTTGTCTACTATGAAATAAAAAAGCTGTACTGGAGAATATATTTTGTAGAATATCCTAAAATTTATGTGGAAGAACTGATCTCGCACAAAGCACGCCTATTCTGCAGGTTTTTACCCTCATGGATGAGAGGCTGTGGGCCTACGGTCAATTAGGACAAGAAAGCTATACATACGAGGGCTAACAAATGACTTTTCCGCAATAATGTTGCAGGATGTTTCATTATGAACAATCAAGTCCACGAGTTATGAGTTTATTTTCGGCTAAATGACTGTGACTGGTGACCTCACCTACACTCGACGGCAGTGACCTGGGCCGGCGCGATGACCTCGTACCGCACCTGGCCGCAATGGCAGCCTCCTTTGTGCCTCCTCTTACCCTCCGCATCCATCAACTATAGGTCAAAGCATACATATTGCATGGGCGTCAAATGACACGTAACAACAGTCTATCGCTTATTATCCTCAGTGGCATTTGGTCCTTTCGTATAACAGAAGTATAAAACTCAGCATGCAATTGCACACTGCACCGATAGTAGTGAATGGTCTTGCATGTAATGAGTCATTCTATGCCTTTGTGCATGGTCTTTACACACAGTAGCTCAACACATGCGACGGTACTTGTCTCGCATTTAACTTGAGTAATTCGATGATTTAGGGGTACGTTTCGCCATTGTGTATAAAAGCAATATCCATAAAAGAGACGAGACATTCAATTAGCAAGATTTTAGCACTGCCTTTTATGGCAGCCATAAAAATACCTACGTCCTACATGTTTGAAAAACTTTGCTCTAATAATGAATCCTTTTTAAATCGGTACTTGACATATCGTCATAGCTGCAATGCTGCAGAAATTATTTGCACAATTCACAGACCACTGTGAATTGTGCAGTGTACACAGTGTCACAGTCCCACGTTCAGTCGGCCAACGCACCTACGCTAATCAGAAACAGTCTCTATGTTTCTCATATGCATATGCACAAGCGCATTGAGCACTGGAACGATTTCTGAGAAATGTTGGAGTAGCGTGACGTCCAGCATTCGACGCCATTGCGAAGCTACACGAGGGAGTCATGCAACGGTCCTGACGTGTGTGTGTGTGTGTGTGTGTGCAGGTTGGACATTGTCACACACAGGCTTAACCTTTATGATTCCGGCAGGGCCTATTTTAACATGTTAACTGGGGGGGCAAATGCCCCCGCACTCAACAGAATTGCCCCCCTAGTCGTCGAGATTTGCCCACTATAAAAATAGGCATAAAGGCACAGGGTAACAAACATACTACGTAACTACTGTGACTTGTTTTGCAATGGATGTCAAATGAGTCAGTCTGTAAGTAATGACCAGTGGTGTATCTAAGGGTGGGTCATATGGGTCATGACCCCCCACCCTCTTGGGGCCCGGGGACACCACAGGCCTGCCAGGGGCACCACCGGCCTGTCAGGGGCACCACAGGCCTGTTGGGAGCACCACAGACCTGCCAGGGGCCCCACCGGCCTCGCAGGGGCACCACCTTGGGCCTGTCAGGGGTACCACCACAGGCCCGCCAGGGGCACCATAGGCCTGCCAGAGGCACCATAGGCCTAGCAAGGGCGCCACGGACCTGTCAGGGGCACCAGAGGCCTAGTATGGACACCACATGCCGGGCAGGGACACCACCGGCCTCGCAGGGACTGGGACACCTTGGGCCTGTTAGTGGCACCACGTGCCTGTCGGGGACACTCCAGGCTTGTCAGGAGCACCACAGTCCTGTCAGGGCCCAGGGGCACCACCGGCCTCACGTGGACACCACCGGCCTCGCAAAGGCATCATGGGCCTGTCAGGGGCACCACGGGCCTGTCGTTGGAACTTCAGGCTTGTCAGGGGCACCACAGTTCTTCCAGATGCACCGGCGGCCTAGCAACATGGCACCATTTTTGGCCGAGGTCGCGATTCGGCGTATGTCGCCTCGCATTAGCCGCGCGTTTGCAGTCTTTTCGTGGTTTCAAACGTTCAAACATGGGATATGATGTTGCTCCCATGCATTATGGTGGGTGTCAAGATCACCGGAAGGTCAGGTCAGATCATTTACCTATGATGACCTCGGTTCACATTTTCGAGTTTTATATGTTTCTAGGCTAGTTTTTGGAGCTGAATTCGAATTAAGCAACCATTTGACCATTTACGAAGTAGTTTTGGTGCCTTCGTAACATGTTACGAAGCTGTCAGAGGCGGTTGCCACCTACTACGAATACCCGGCAAAACCCTTACTGGTTGACCTGACCTGACCTGACCTGGCCTAAATGCATGAAGACATCATCTATGATCATAACTAACATAATATTCGTGATCAGCACCCCGAAAAACCATAGCAGCCACTCTTTACGACGCTCTAACAGGTCCCGATTTTCCCGACTTTTGGGTCAATGACCTGACCTGGAAGGTCAACCGATGACCTAGGACCTTAAAATTGGGTATAATCGGCTTCCTTTCATCACGGGCAACACGGTCGTTTTTTCCGCGAAGCTCTAGCTCGATCAGGGGCGAAAGGGCAAGGGGGAGGGTCCAACGGACCCCCCCCCTATACGCTCGCTACTGGAAACACCAATACGGGCGAGGGTTAATGGATTATTAAAGACAATTTTCCAGGTTGCCCCCCCCCCCCAGTCAAATTCCCTTAAAATAGGCTCTGGATTCCGGTAACTGCATTTCATAAAATTATTAAATTTACATACATTGCTTTTTTACTTAAACACACAAGTCGCCAAAGAAATACTTCCTGCAGAATATGGTGGTGTGGTCATGGTTGTGTTGTGATAACACATCAATCATGTTTTCCTATTTGGACTTTGAGTGTTTACGATATAAGGCACAACAGGGCCTAATAGCGGTCCGAGCCAGTCCGCACAGGCCATGGCCGCAGCGACCCTGAGCAAACGCCATAGGGCCACACCCATGCATAATAAGGTCACATGTGTATCGGCGCTGATCACTGCGCCAAGTGGGACCAATATGCGTGGTTCAAAGCGCCTTAGGTACAGACATGTGCATGGATCCGAGTGATGGATCTATGATCTCAGTGGATCTCAAAGCAAACTGCAGATTAGGATCTATGATTCCACTGGACCTGGCGTAAATTTCCTGGATCTATGATCTCCTAGGATCTAACGATAAACCAAGAACATGGATCTATGACCTGAGTGGATCCCACCTGCACAGCATTTGAATTTTGAAACCAGGTTTCCAAATGTTTCTATGTTAATAAGTGACACAAAACTATGGATTATGACGTGCAATCACGTAAAATATCATTGAGACAGAACGTTTGTGAGTTGCAACAATTTTTTGTATTTCTGTGTTGACAAAAAAAAAAATACGTGAGAATTTATTATCTCACTGGATCTCAAGCAAGGAATTAGACTCGAATATATTATCCCTACGGATCTCTCCATAAAGTAGAGAGCTAGATCTATGATCCCTTCGGATCCGAGATCAGGATCCGTGGGATCAGATCCCAGACCAATTTGCTCGGATCCATGCACATGTCTGCCTTGGTATATGTGTTCACTGCTCAAGCTATAGCCACCTCATCAGACTGGTGTTCGATTCACCCGTGATTGAATCGATTAGATGGAATCAAACAAAATTTCTTGAATTAAAAACGTTTGATTCACAGTCAGGATTGTTCGATTCACAAGCAATGATTGAATCGAATCCCTTTTATTCAATCAACCCCAGGGTTGATTGAATAAAAAAAATAACGATTCATGAACTTAGAAAAATAAAATAAAACATAGTGAACATAAGACGTTTTCACGACGGGCTATCCGGCGAGTGCACCCGAATTAACCAAATCTAAACCTAATCTTTTTACAGCAAACATCTTTATTTTATGAATTTATTTCAGTGTTTTAACCCTCGCCGGACCTATTGGTTTTCTACATACGCGCCGGCCGAGGGGGGGGGGGGCGGGTACGACCCCCCTCGCCGTTTCGCCCCTGGTGGAGCTAGCGCGTCGCAGAAAAAACGAGCGTGTGCGCCGTTACGAGACGCAGAGATTGGTACCCGATTTTAAGGTCCTAGGTCAACCGGTGACCTCTGAGGTCAGGTCAAGTGCCCCAAGGTACGGTTCAGTTTTTGGTGAATAACTTCGCAACAAACGGCCGCAGAGCGCCGATTTTGGCAGCATCGTGTTCGCCTCGCCCAGGCGCGTCGAATGATATACTTTTTGTCCGGGTCAGGTCAACTTTGGGTGTTGACCTCAGGTCAAGGTCAGGTCAGCACCCCCAGGTCACGAAGCTGGTCGAAAGAGGTCAAGTCGCATATCATTCGATTCGGCAGGCCTTCCTGAGTCCAACGGTGGCTTTCCCGACTCGCTAGCTCAATTTGATCAAGAGTTATTGACGAAAAACTAATATGACCTTGATGACGTCATAAATGACGTCACGCAAGGTCAACATTGCAAAAGTGGCACATTTAACCTTGCAAGGAGTGCATCAAATCACGATTCTGTGTGCTCGAGATAGTTGGAGATCGTTCCCGGCGCCAAAATAGCAGTTTTCATTTTTCCCCATTGACTTATAATGGTGAGGTCACGAAAATGACCTGACCTCATATGACCTTTAGGAAAAATCCGAGATATACAAGTTGTGGGACTCATAATGGATACTAGATCCTGCAAGTTTCATTTCCCTGTGACATCTCCTCTGGCAGTGAGGGCGTTGCGAAGTTGCGACATCTGAAGACCGTGCAGAGGTTCACTTATGACGTCATAGGTCAGTGACCTGACCTGACCCAAAAATGCGGTTGGTGTCAAAAGATCCGGCTTGGATCAAAGGTGAGGTATGTCAAGTTTCAGCTCTCTATTGCCAGCGTGTTCGGAGCTATCGCGAAAAAACCCTATGGGGGGGGGCGGCACCCGCCCCCCCCCCCCCCTCGGCCGGCGAGGGTTAATCGATGATACTCTCTGATAATATGACAAAGCAGGCATATAAGCAAATAGTGCAACCCTAGCTGATAGCTACTAAGAGACATACTGAACCTGATTTAACCAAATCTGCACCTGATCTGCACCAGATGTGCACCAAATGTGTACCAGATGGCCATCGTGAAAATGGCTATAGTTCACTATCAACAATACACCTATGCAATGCAACAATTCAGATGTAAAAATGCATTTCAGATGTAAAAATGCATTGTGTAAAAATAATGGCCAAAATATTGGTTAATGGTTAAAGTTTTTTAATGAAATTGAAAAAAGAATCACTCAAGAACTTTTTGGCCGAATCAAACGTGAATCGTTCCTTTTTTTTTGTTTTTGATTCTCTGGATCGTAAGGAATCGATTCACCAAATTGTTAATATAAATAACATATTTTTAAAAATATACTTGTTACTTTGTTGTTGGTTGTCTCCGCTACCTCTCATATCAAAAAACTAACTATAAGGATGATTGACCGTGACACGTTAATACAAGTGTCGCGAGACTCGTCGGAAACATCGCTGATTCGTCCGGTAAGCCATTCCATAGTTTCACTCAGTTTGGGCAACAGCGCGTCTATATTTAAGTAAAAGTGCAGGCGGCAGGTATCGTAGCTTTTATGATATTAATGCAAAGGTCATGTTTAAGTAAAAACTATCAATACTTAGGCATGATCACACTTCGGGTAATGCCCGCCGCCATATAAGTCACATTAACCCTCGCCGGCACAGAACATTTTGCGTCGGCGACGGCACAAGGGGGGGGGGGCTAGTACAACCCCCCCTCGCGTTTGGCCCCTGATCGAGCTAGAGCTTCGCGGAAAAACGAGCATGTTGCCCGTCACGAGAGGAAGCCGATGATATCCAATTTTAACCCTATTAGTGGCAGGCTCCTGGCTACCCCTATTAGTGGCAGGGGGCGGGGGGGCTGTTTACGGCCCCCCCCTTGATATCTCGAGATCTAACGGGCCGATTTTCAAAATTCAAACGGTATTCGATTTCGCTCAACGAGATCTACATTTCTAAAAAAAAAATGTCAATAGGGGGTAGAGGGGGGTAAAAACGGGCAAATTGCAGATACATTTTAGACTGTTTATCACGGCCAGGTTTCTGAACCAATCTTAACGCAACTTTTGCCGATCGATAGAGAATGAACCAGGAATTCACATGGATCCTAAAAATATGCATTTTCAAAAATCATAGGCGGATACAGATCATTGAGATTGGGGGTACACAAAAAGTATAGTAAATAAGGTTTATGTTGGTACTGTTTCTAAAAAGGGTGGCAATGGTCTTGTTATGTTACAATTTTCTTATGAGAGAACGACTAAAATTGTATTGGTCATGCATAGGCGGTGTCAGGGCACCTATGTTGGGAGGTAAAAAAATAACCCCCCTTTTTGGACGTCTGGATCCGCCTATTATAGCAAAAACGTGTCAAAAGAGGATGCACAATAACTTTGTATATGTTATCACATGCCTTTCATTCACTGTTCGTAAAACTGGTGCAGCATCGTGATCTTCGCCCAAATGACTCGCTTCACGAATAGGACCCCCCAATTCCCAGTGCTCTGGAGCCGCCCCTGGTAAAGTTATGAACTTGAAATTTTCAGGGAATGTGTCCAATTTAGTTTTAGGAAAAGTCAGAAAATTTCAGCATCGTAGCTTCAGCGGTTTCGGAGATATTCCCGAAAAACCTGAGGGGTGGATAAAAACTTTACTACATGAGTAGTAAAGTAATCTTGGATAAAAACAACCCCCCTGCCACTAATAGGGTTAAGGTCCTAGGTCATCGGGTGACCTTCCAGGTCAGGTCAATGACCCGAAAATCGGGAAAGTCGGGACCTGTTAGAAAGTCGCAAAGCGTGGCTGCTAAGGGGTTTTCCGGGGTGCTGATCACGAATATCGTGTTAGTTTTGATCAGAGATGATGTCTTTAAGCATTTAGACCAGGTCGAGTCAGGTCAGGTCAGGTCAACCGGTAGGGGTCGTGACGGGTATTCGTAATACCTGTCATCCGCCTCTGACAGCTTCGTAACATGTTACGAAGGCACCAAAACTACTTCGTAAATGTTCAAATGGTTGCCAAATTCGAATTCAGCTAAAAAACTAGCCTAGAAACATGTAAAACTCGAAAAAGTGAACCGAGGTCACCAAAGGTCAATGACCTGACCTGACCTTCAGGTGACCTTGGCATTCACCCTAATGCATGGGAGCAACATCAAATCACATGTTTGAGCGTTTGAAACCACGAAAAGCTTGCAAACGCGCGGGTAATGCGAGCCGACATACGCCGAATCGCGATTCCGGCCAAACATGGTCTCGAAAAGTAGGTCACAGGTCAAAGGTCATTAGGGTCAGGGTCATGAACATTTCAGGGTAGGTGTAAAATTGAATAACGCGAGGGTACTGAAAGTTTCGTCGCGATCGGCCGCTTTTTACGCGAGTTATTCGCGAAAAACCGAGGGGGGGGGGTCCGTTCGACCCCCCCCCCCACCCCTATACGGGGGGCGAGGGTTAATACTCGGCACCGGTAAAATACTCGGTACAGTGTTCAATACATCCTTCATCACACACGATTAAAACTCTCACCTGGAATATGTTGTACTGCATACTGCCGGTGTGATTGCCGACTCTGCTGACTCGGACTGTGCTCGCTGGTGTGAGCCTGACTCTGACTCGGTGGGTGCTGACTCCGACTCTCCGGTCGGCTCCGCACGCGTCCCGTCTGTCGGCTCGTATGATCTCGCCGCAGCCGGAGAGAACCTTCAACCGCTCACCGGAGAAGGTGGCGCCCCTAGCGGTCAGACGGACAACTAGTCGAAGGTGCCGGCTGTTTGCGGTCACGCCGGTTAGTTAGTAGAGGTGGCAAAATGTGGACCCGGGGACCCGGTCCAAAGAACCAGTCTGGACCCATATGGGTCCAGACCGGTTCCTGGAAATTTTCTGACGGGTCCAACCGGGTCCTACCATAAACTATACATCTTGCACACTACATACACATTATTCCAAAATATGAAGTGAATGAAGTGAAAGTTTCTTTGCACACAGTAGCTCATGAGTATTCCCAGTGGGAAACAGGCTGTTTTACAACAACAGGCGACGATTTACAACAAGCCAACGCATAACTTGGCATCAATTTTCTCCCATTGACTTATAATGGGGGGGGGTCACAAAATTGACCTGACCTTAGGTCACCGATATCAAAATTCCGAGATAGTTATTTATTTAAATTATGTACATATTGTTGCCCTTATCAATCGCTGAGAGTTTCAAAGAGGTCGGTCGCTCGATGTAGCATATGGAAGACGTTGAAACTTTGTATGAGGTGAGGTCACTTGATGTGACCTGATGACCTGACCTTAAGTGACCTTGGTCTACAATTTTTACATGTGCAGAAAAGATGCATGATAAGGTGTGCCAAAAACAGCCGCCGTTTTTTAGATGTTCGCGAAAAACCACAGGGAGGGTTCAAATATTCCCCCCACCCCCACCCCCAGCAGGGCGCGGGATAATATCCTTGGCATTCAGTAGGTACCATCGTATTTCCTGAATCTTCTACTTGCGATTGAATGGCAAAACTGCCTCCACCCTCCCGAGCTGCTATGTGCTTGTGTAGGAGGGCATCGAGGGCAGAGAAGTGTTGTCAGCGCGTCTTGTAGAATGTAGATTTCAGAATCTGCTCGGCTGGCTCCACTTCGTAGACGACGGAAGTTAGCAATACGTAAATTGTGCTACCTGTCCTGCGGCCGGCTCCAGCGCTTGATAATCTCTTCTGCAGATACTGGCTCCGCTCCTTCCACAACCAGCGCGTCCGCAATGTTGTTCCACAAATTCGCCCTTTTCACCGCTTCCTTATAATATTTATCTTTTTTATTATAAAGTCATGGATATTTTCCAACCAATGAAATTAATTTATAATTTGAAAAGGCCATGAGACATGTGAAATACAAAAACAGAAATGTAGCTATCACTCCGTTTGAGATGCAAATGTTTTGAAATAAAAATGAAACGCCGTCAAATTTACGCTTGAATTTTATATTCTCGTGAAAAATCGCGAGACTATTAGGGCACCGTTGGTTAAATTGGTCCTGTAGCGCTGAAACATAACATTATTTCCCTCGTGCCTTAATTTCATATCACAAACGGTGGCTATCCGGCAAGGCAAAAGTTGAGATGATTTCAACTTTTTGCCGGACCGGAAAATCTGGCTCTCCGGCCTGCCGGACCGGTCAAAAGAAGTTGCCAGATTTGCCGGTTCACACCAGTTTTCAATTTTCCGGCACGGAATTGGCCATTTTTCCGGCCCGGCAGACGGAATTTTGCCGGTCCGGAATCCGGTGTGAACCCGGCATTACATGATGCAACTAATGATGCCTACAAGAAGTTTGTATTAATTGACTTTTGGGTAACGGGTCCAACTGGTTCCGATTCCAACTAAGACCGGGTCCGACTGGTTCCAGAAATGTCCAGCCGGGTCTGGTTCGAGTCTGGTTCCCAAAATTTTCATCTTTTGCCACCTCTATTAGTTAGTCATGCTCTAATTAGTTGGAACTGAGTGTGGTCGGTTAAGTGGCTGCAGTATATGGGCGACATGCTGCTGACCTTCATAGCTCACGATAATGCTTCTGAGTTTGAGTTCGGTCATTTGCGGTGGTAGGTGACTAACGATTCCTATAGTCTGGCAAACCTATAAAAGAATAGAGTTTAATAGCTTGAATCACTTTGCGCTTTTTTGATCATTGCAAATTTGTGGTTCGGAGAAGACTTGCCTGGAAAGCTGTGGGAGAAATATCATCGGATATATTATGGAGATTGGAGGCAATACGGGGTGCTTCAAACAAGTGCCACGATTTGAACATCTCCCGTTTCCTAACTAACTATTAACTATATGACCTACATACACCATTAAATACTTCCAACTTTGTGCCAATATTATGACATTTTATGTGGCAGAATTACAAGTTCCTATATAGGCAGAATATTTTTAACACTGTACTTGCAACATTCGAGGTCCATCTTGCCACCTACCTACGGACTCCGGCGACTGTGGTGCCACCTGAGCAATGCATCCTAATTCACCTGCATGACAGGGTAGAATAGCGTAAAGCTATGCCTATCTATGCTATGGTGGTGGTAGCCTAGTGGCTAAGAAGCAGAGACCATTCAAAACAAAAATGAACTTACAGTTTGTGTGGTCATCGGGTGAGAAAAATCGCTGAAAGCTTATACCTACAAAAAAAAAAAAAACGCACTAAATGGGGCATTATAGGTAAAAGTACAAGGTCGTAGCTGGCGTACAAAGTCAAACGGCGTAAGACAATTTTCTTGCACCAAGCATTTCCGCGTTAGCCGCGTTAAATCCACTTTTTAGTAACTACATAAGTACCTTTACTGCATATAGGTACCTGTGCTTTTTATCAAACTGCAAAAACCTCCTTTTGAGAACTTTATTTGCACTTTGTGCTACCGAACGTTTTCAACTCTATCATCCCTTGATTCGTCACCCTTTCGTAGTTCGTGCTTGATTTACTTGAAGTTAATAGTTACAAAATAGTGTTTGATAGCCTTTCATAGTGTTGTGACTTTGGATATTATGGTTGAGCTGAATATCATGTTATCGAGGAAAAAGGATCCATCCTTCCACAATCCACAATTAACCTTCTTTGGCAATTTTCATATTACTTGTTCACTTTGGTCCTGAGCTGGAAGATATGGGAAATTTCCTTTCATACCTATCTGATCTGACAAAAGGAAAATATCCCGTTAAGTGTTTTGTTTTCCGTGACTTTGCATTATTGTAGGTAACTGTTTACCGTGTACAATAAGCAAACATTTTTTTCTTATAGTTGCAGCTCCAACTCTCCAATTGTTTCTGCATGTTCTCACGCGAGGGAGACCGTTTCATCGTGTTATTTATTACGCTTATCCTCACAGTGGCGACAACGGAGCACGTGATGCTTCCATTCATACGAAGACAAAATACAAGCTGGTGCCAAAAACAGAAGCAACTCAGACGCATCAATGACATTACAGGCATTCACAGGTATATCAATCAGCCTAAACGACATTGGTATGTACCTATATTCGATAAAGCTAACATTTATTTTCAAAAACGTATGTTGTGCTGACGACATACGTTTTCGAACGACATACGAAAATACGAAAATAGTGTTTGATAGCCTTTCGTAGTGTTGTATCTTTGGATTTTTTAAAAATATTTTTGTTGCCCGACCCGGGCTTTTGTCGTTAGTAGCACACATTCATACTGGGTTAGTACCAGCGTTACCGCTGGCGTCTCGCCGGTTTCCCCAGATTCTCACGAAAATTTCCCTATTTTAAAAATCATTTCCCTAGATACGGTTATTTTCATGGAATTTGACGTACTGTACTTGATCCTCATTCTAACCATTCGTGTTATAGTCGCTGCTTCCCAAAACAGCAATTTACTACATTCTGTGACGTTAACGTAAGAGATTCTAATGAAATTGCTGGCATACGAGGTGTGACCAAAAAGAAACGAGACTGTGTCCGCTGAGGACACGGTTCAGCACACACCGATTACCTATACCATAGTGATGCGGAGCATTTCAGCACCATATGAGCGAAGTTTCAATTATTCTGGCCCATTGTCCTTCTTTCCACGGTCGTTTCTCTAAACCCCTGCAATACCCCATGTCACAATATGGGTTCTGAACAGACGGGACAAACATCAAGTTCTCAGTGAAACTGGGGAAAACTGCTACAGAAACACTTCCGATGTCAAATTATGTGTATGGAGACGAAGCAATGTCTCCTGCACGAGTGTTCGAGTGGCACAAAAGGTTTGAGAGTGAACGAGATGATGTGGAGGATGACCCGGGTCCCGGAGCCATGACGCCCCACAACATCCAGAAATGAAGAAAACATCCACGAGCCTGACGCACAGCGATCGCAGATGGACAGTAAGGATGCTGGCTGAGGGGCTATGAATGGGAACAGAGTCGGTGAGTACCATCCTGACGGTGGATTTGGGCACGAGGAAGGATTCGCGTGAAGGGGGTGCCCAGTGTTCTCCAATGATCAAAAGGCTCGCTGTGTGGAAGTGACACGGTAGTCTTTGAGCAGCCGGAGGGCAGCCCACAGTGGAACCCAGAGTGAAACATCACCCGTCCTCGCCAGATTGAACACTATGTGACTTCTGGCTATCCCCGAACACCAAGGGCGTCCTCAAGGGATCACTTTTTGAAGAGATTGAGGACATGCAAGAGCACATGACACGGGGCACTGCAGGAGTTTAGAGAAACGACCGTGGAAGGAAGGACAATGGGCCAGAAAAATTGAAACTTCGCTCATATGGTGCTGAAATGCTCCGCATCACTATGGTATAGGTAATCGGTGTGTAGATATTGAACCGTGTCCCTAGCGGACACAGACTCGTTTCTTTTTGGTCACACGCAAATTATTGTACGTGGTATAATATAATTGAGTGGTATATCGCAAATTGTGGTGTGTTGCGACTCGAGACGCGGGATTCTCAGTGGCGCGGGAACCGGGGGGGGCTAGGGGGGCTGAGCCCCTCCAACTTTTCGGCTGGGGGGGCTCGTAATGTATTTGAGCCCCCCCAGCTGGAAAAATCGAAATCGGAAATCTACCAACACAATTTCATAGATTCATACATAGGCGCGGGAACCGGGGGAGAGGGCAGTGAGGGAAGCTTGCCCTCACAACTCTGGGGCCGTGGGAACGGTGCCTCACAACTTTTCATGAGGCCAGGAACCGTTGGGGCAGCTTGTCCTCCCCAAATTAGGGGTTGTGAGTCACAAAGGAAGAAAGCATGTGAGTGAAAAATCTACCTATTTTACTGACTCGGCAACTCATTTGGCAGCTTAAAACCTTTATTCCAGGTTGCCAAAACGGTAGTTTCTTCACTCAGCTGAGACGGAATACCTCACTTTTTTGCAAATATTTTCTTCTTTTTTTTCGTTGAAAAGGCCAAAGTCTGAAAAATAAGTGGCCTAAAACCGATGAGAAAACTAGATTTGGGGGTACCCTAGCTTGATCTCTATGATGGTTCAGCCCCCCCCCCCCCCCAGTCTGGAAGAAGTTCCCGCGCCACTGCGCGGGAAAGGAAGTGATATGCGCTAGACATTGTAAAAATCACGCCAAAACAAAAACTTTGATGTAAAAAATTAGCCGCACCCGAAATGGTACAAAGCAGCAGTTCGTTTTGAAATAATAGCAAGAATTATATATAACTACATGCATGCATATGTAATTCACTTTATATCTTTAAAACTAGAGCATCAAACGTTAATTTTGTGAAAAATGTTCTCATATTTTTTGATATGGCATGCGGAAGAATAATTTATGACAATAATGATTTCGATTGTTGAAAAAACAACAATTTTTCGGGTTTGTGGCATTTCCCTAGATTTCGTGTGAAATCCATATATCCCTAGATCTTCGCTGACTTCCATAGAAAAGGGAAATTTCCCTTGCAGCGGTAACCCTGGTTAGTACACTTTATACACGGCAGTGGTACACTCGGGGGCAGATTGATGTTCTACAACTCTTTATCCACCGGGTTCCTATGGCTCAGCATTGGCAGCAGCCGCCTGGTACCGGTAGACTGTGCCGCTTCACTAACTTGTCAAGCGGCACAGCCTACCCACACCGTATGCCACCGGTCTGGGTCGGTGGCTGGAAGGCGATGTGGGCCGCCTGTGACGTCAGCGCAGCGGTGAGGGCTGAGCCCGGAGGCATGGCTCGGGTCGGCGCGGCGTGGCGGCTGGCGAGGGCTGGGGAGTGAGGTGCAGGGTGGGAGCACGGACCATCGCGCGGCTGAGCGAGTGTAGCTAACTTTCGCGTCTCAAGGCGCTAATTATTCTAACTAACAATTGTGCTAAAGCAGTTGTTAAAATGTCCTATCCCCAAGACAGCGCCTATCATCATACTTGCCATGCACATTACGGCACACTTAAACGTAGCATTGGGACAGCCGATAAAATTTATATCACACGTGCATCGAGTTGCGGAGCTACATTGTTTTTTAACAGATAAGTATTAAGGCCTTGATTGAGCTATTTGGTGTCTATTATTTCGCACAGCAATCGTCCAGACACGTGGGAACTGGGGTTTTTGGATAGCGCGGCGTCCCAACTTTAAGCAACTCTTACTGTTCCTCTAATGTGTGGTCGCAGCCACCAATAGCCGTTCCATCTAAAAACAAATAAGTCACGCACCTGGGACGGTTCGAACCGGGTTTCTCCAACCGGTCACCCTACGACGCTAGCGTGTATCCACTGAGCTGCCGAAACCAGCGACCACGTGCCGCGGTCAAACGCGATCAAATGTCACAATACTGTCATTGGCGGTCAGCGGGTGAATGTCATTTTGTTTTGTGCAGACGAGGACCATTCTCGGTAGCTCAGTGGATGAAAGCTCGTTTCGGGAATTGGCCGGTGGGAGAAGCCCGGTTCGAACCCCCCTGAGTGGCCGACTTTTTGGCTCCTAGTTAGGTTTGCTATTGGGGGCTGCGACCACATATAAGAGCAACAGTAATAATCGCTTTAAATTGGGGCGTTGACTGCGGCGCTACTCATAACCCTCAGTTCCCACGTCTCTGGACGATTGCCGTACGAAACAATAGACACCAATTTGCTCAATCAAGGTCTTAATACTAATATGCTATACAAAATATAGCTCCGCACCTCGATGCACGAGTGACATAAGTTCTATCGGCTGTCCTATTGCCACGCTTAAGTGTGTCGTAATGTGCATTGCAAGTATGATGATAGGCGCTGTCTTGGGGATAGGACATTTTAACAACTGTTTTAGCACAATTGTTAGGTAGAATAATTGGCGCCTTGAGACGCGAAAGTTAACTACACTCGCTCAGCCGCGTGATGTCCGTGCTCCCACCCCACCTCACTCCCCAGCCCTCGCCAGCCGCCGCGCCGCGCCGACCCGAGCCATGCCTCCGGGCTCGGCCCTCACCGCTACGCTGACGTCACAGGCGGCCCACATCACCTTCCAGCCACCGACCCAGACCGGTGTCATACGGGTGGGTAGGCTGTGCCGCTTGACAAGTAAGTGAAGCGGCACAGTCTACCGGTACCAGGCGGCTGCTGCCAATGCTGAGCCATAGGAACCCGGTGGATAAAGAGTTGTGGAACATCAATCTGCCCCCGAGTGTACGAATCGTTTTCGGCACCCGCTACGCGGGACAGCCTTGACCGCACGCTTCCTGTCACGCACCCCAGGTGGCACCGCACTGGTGCGCACGCTGGGGCTATCCCGATTTCTCGGGCCCGGCAGGTCAGAGGGCTGCTCCGGGACATGAAGCGAGGCCGTACCCTCGGGACATGTCACCGGACCGAAGGATCTGTTTAAAGGCGGATCAGGCCCGTGTACCTGCGGCCGGGGGCGCTGGCTGGCACAGCGGTAATCCCACGACCGAGCGAACACTCCCCAGTTACTGCCATCTCCTGGGTAGGAGCCGGCCGAGGAAAACGCTGCCAGAGGTCAGCTTTGATCCAAGGACCTCCCACACCAAACGTGAACGCACTTGCCAACTGCGCCACAAGGGTTGTGTTGTATCTTTGGATATTATGGTTGAGCTGAATATCATGTTATCGAGGAAAAAGGATCCATTCATGCACAATCCACATCACCTTCTTTGGCAGTTTTCATATTACTTGTTCACTTTGGTCCTAAGCTGGGAGATATGGGAAATTTCCTTTCATATCTGATCTGACAAAAGGAAAATATACCGTTAAGTGTTTTGTTTTCCGTGACTTTGCATCACTGTTTATCGTGCTCAATAAGCAAAACATTTTTTTTTCTTATAGTTGCAGCTCCAACTCTCCAATTGTTTCTGCATGTTCTCACGCGAGGGAGACCGTTTCATCGTGTTATTTATTACGCCCATCCTCTCAGCGGCGACAACGGAGCATGTGACGCTTCCATTCATACGAAGACAAAATACAAGCGTGTGCTAAAAACAGAAGCAGCGAAGACGCATCAATGACATTAAACACTAAACAGACATTCACATGTATATCAATCAACCTAAACGTCGTAGGTATACCTATATCCGATAAAGCTAACATTTATTTTCAAAAGCATATGCTGTGATGACGAAAAGTTGTTCAAGTACACGCATTGCATCACAAGGAATGATAGCACACTACAAAGGAAAAGAAAAATAGGCTTTTTACGACTAACCAATCATCCAAATCATTGGTGTATCGAGAAACCTCGAAGAGTAACAAAATCAAATGACAAAATCAACGTGTCGTTAAAGTGATTTTGTCAAGCTCTTTAGAATACCTACCCACGCCGGACCTATTTGTTTTCTACATACGTCCCGGCCGGGGGATAAGCTTGAACAAAGGGTGCTCTGAGATAAGCCTGAATGTGTTTACGCCATTCGACATGTAGAGAGCAGCGAACACAGGCCACTTTTCATAGGGCGGTAGGTATGAAGTGCCAAAGAACACAACTGACTATCCATCCATATTTGTCACGAGCCTACCGTCTGTTGTCATGTTAGAGTTTTGGACAGTGTGCACTCTTGTTGCTACTTCTGAGTCGCATTGGCAGATACAGCTTGGCATTCTGAACTTTGCCTGAAGTTGGCTAAACTCAAACTTCCAGTTCGTTTTCCCACAAAGAACAAATATTTCTACGATGTTGGCCGACTTGAAAATAATCTTGCGTGTTTTGCGGCTAATGTTATTTCAATTAACATAATAATTTATCACGATTAACCATTCAGTGCAAAGTAACAGAGAAGATGTGTTTATTTACATGGAAGAGAGCTTGTTGAGTCGTTTGTACTACTAGGAGCCGTTCTGCAAAGCTCGGTGCTGCTTACTTCATCCCGATACGGAAGTCGGGCGGTGCCAGAATGTGAGCGTTCGTGTCGTTGCGCAACATCGGGTGTTTCTTCATGATGAGTTTCCTCTCCAGCGCGGTCATCTGCGGTGGCTCGTCGACCACATCCAGCACGGCCGAGTGTGAGAGCGACGACAGGGACGCGTTCGAGGTGTGGCTGTGCTGCCGCGACGACGGCCACTGGTCGGTGTCAGAGCTGGCACGGCTGCCGCTGCTGACCGTCTCTGTCGGAGGTCGGCGCGGACTGCGACCCGCCGCCGGCTCCGCGGCCCGGCCGGCGCCCCGACCGGCCGCCGCCGCCTCCTCCCGGCGCTGTTCAGAGGCGGAGGCACGCGACCGACGCCGGCTTGAGTTCTTCTGGGAGTCCCCCTTCTGTCCGTCCGTCTCCGCCTTCTGTGAGTCCCTCTCCGTCTTCTGTTTGTCTCTGTCTCCTTCTTGCACGCCCTCCTCTGCCTTTGGCGGGTCACCGGACTCCCGTTTCGGCCCTGCACCGTTACCGCTGGTCCGCTCCGGTGGAGGGACGAGGTCGGGCAGCAGCAGCCCGCGTGCCGAGTGGGCGGTGGACAGGTGCTGGCGCCCGGACCTCGCGCCGCCCGGCAGGCCGGCCAGCAGCAGAGCGTGCGTCAGACACGGCTGAGGGCGCAGGCAGCGCTCCTGGACGGCGGCACCGCACTGCACCGGCCTCTCCGAGTCAGTCACTACCGGCGGCAGAGCGTCTGCAACGAACACAGGACCGGGGTCGTCACGGTGCGCACATTGGACCGTAATGAACCAGTCCAGAAAAACACAAACCAGCTGACACACGAATAATCTGCGCTGCGGTGTCGGAGTCGGAGTCGGAGTCGGAGTCGGAGTGACCCGAAATTCCATCGACTCCGCAGCCCTATGAATAATAAATCACTATTGCAGGTTGTGACTAGTAAAAACAAGGCTTCATCTCGCTCATTCCCCTACCATATTTCGATTTATAATTGTTCGTGTCTCATTACCTCCCTCCTTTCTTTGTTTCTTATTGCGTTTATCACTACTACGAGTGACTATCGCACTTACTGGACTGGTGCTGGGCGGCTCGGCCCAGCGTCTGGCTGTCCAGACTGCTGCCGCTGCCGCAGTCCTCTCCGATCTCCAGTTCAACCGACTCGTTCGGCAGCACAATATCTGCGGAAGGGGGAACGGTCAGCAGTCAGACATTGGTAGAATAGATATCGGTACATTAAGGACTGCAGGAAACACTGAAACATCCAGAATACCTATATAGGGATTGATTATGCAGCATCATTAGCATCCCTGTGGCACACAAGCCCATAGTGAGTCCCATCTTTGTCCTGTATTTACATATCGTGTATCCAGCCTGTGACCCTGTGCTCTGTGTCCCACCTGTGTCGCTGCTCCCTGCGTCCCACCTGTTCCCCGTGTCCCTGCGTCCCCTGTGAGTTGTAACCCTGTGCTCTGTGTCCCACCTGTGTCGCTGCTCCCTGCTTCCTACCTGTTCCCTGTGTTCCTGCATCCCCTGTGACCCTTGTGCTCTGTGTCCCACCTGTGTCGCTGTTCCAGCACACGGTGCCGGCCACTAGTCGTGTGCGCGGCGTGGCCATGGCCGACCGTGAGCAGAGCAGGTTATCAGACGCTCGCCGGCGCAACGGACGGCCGCCGCGACGGCCCCGCCGCACCTCGTGCGACGAGTTACTCTTCTTGTAGCTGGCGTGACGGAGTCGGTTTCGGAGCAGCGCTGCCGGACACTCCACCAGGCGCTTCTCCCAGACCACCTGAAAATGGCGGGGAGCGGAGGGTAGCGACGAGGAGTGACGGAGAGCGATGGGGAGCGACGGGTAGCGACAGGTAGCGACGAGTAGCGACGAGTAGCGACAGGTAGCGACGAGTAGCGACAGGTAGCGACGGGGAGCGACGGGGAGCGACAGGAAGCGGTGGGGAGCGACGGGGAGCGACGGGGAGCGGAGGGGAGGAGCTGGTCATTAGTGTGAGGGTCGGTCTTGGGAAGGGGCTGGACCGCGTGGGTTTTCGAACAATGGAAAAATAACACGGTAACAAGGAACACAAAGGCCTTTTGATGATAGACACACGGAGGCTTTTGTGAATGTGATTAAGAACCTCCCTTCCTGCTGTCACAGCTTATAAGTGCATGTTGCAGTAGTTACAGTCGGTATACTAATAATAATATTCCCTTTGAAGAATATTCTGGCTACTAAGACTGAACAAAGAACAATGTTGCGCGAGAGCAGATGCAAGCAAGCTTTGATGTGTCAAAAGGATGCTCTCCAATCCAGCGATATTATTTCATCGTCAACATGAAGGTAAGAGAAAACAATTATGCATGGTCGCCTGGTACTAAGTACGGAGGAAACATTTCAGTAAACCAACTGTGCATACGCAGTACCTACACACATCTGACGGTCCTGAGCTCTCTCAGATTCAGAGGAGCCTCTGACCTGCTCGGCCGATAGGTCCACGCTGCCAGTGGAGACCTCGGAATCGCTGAGGTAGTCGCACGGGTCAATTGCCAGCCCCTGGTTGTAGTCGCCACCGCTCGACGATTCGTCCGTGTCCTCATCCTGCGCGGTGAACGGGAGATAATGAGTTGAATTTGGGCGGGGGCCGGGGATTACATAGGTGGGAGCGAGGGAGGTAGACGAAACGCTGAATGTCTCACCGCAAAGAGTATTAGTGAATAGTGATTGCTTATCATATTTTTCATACCGTCTCAATAAGTTTTTTTTTCTTACATTATACAGCAGTTAGCACATAAATCTGGCATATATTTTGTGTACTTAGTATTTAGATAAGTTATAGGTACCAGCATAAAGTTTTAAATTGATCAGATATGAAGATGCATGCAAATTGTACACCCACTTTGGAGAGCAGGGATTCATTTTCCATTATGCTCATTTTCATGCTGGGATATTCCCCGATGCTAATCGCATGTATGCAAAGTTTGCCGGTCTGGATAATTCGCCGAATCGTATTGACGTTATGATGACGGCGATGGCTGTGCGACTGGGTCGTCATGGCAACCATGCCTGGCTGCCCGGGAACGCTGGTGACCAGCTCGGGATCATACCACTGGTCGATCACGTTTTATATTAATGCGTGAGCCGAGACGGCTTTGGAGCTGTGTATACCTGCCGATGTAGACGGGCGGAAACGGACTCTGCTATGTATAGGATGAGTGACATACACTAAGCCAGGTATTCATACGAGGGGTTTTTGATGGGAGACCGCAATACATCTAAAGCGTAATTCAAAAAATGGAAGAAAAACTGGATAGGTTATTTATAACTACACGGCACCCGACTAGAAACCAATAGCTAGAAAATGGCCGAACAGTGATCTCAGACCAAAGCGTAATAGCTCAAAAATGTTGTAGGTAAACGGTTGTTTGAAAGCGTGCCAGCCAATCGTGATATGAACCAGCGAACACTCAGCTTGTAGGTTTTTATACTTTATAGCATAGTTTATTTATAGTTAAGTTTTGCTACTTTAGCCTGAGAAGTGTTTTCTTTTATTATGTGTATTGTGTGCATCGTGTACCCCGTGCCGGCGCTGGGCTCGCCAGCCGGCCGCCGAGCAGAGCCGCCGCGCCGCTCTGCGGCACAGCCTGCGTTCAGGGGCACGCGTGCCTCGGGATTGGCCGGTTGAATCACGTGGTTCGAGCTGTAGTCGAGTTAGGTCGCGGCGGTGCGCGGGGAGTTGGGCTCTAGCATTGGACGCGGCCGGGTGTGTCGCTGGATCGCAGTGGAAGGATCGGTCTGCCCGGCCGTTTCAGAAACTCAGATCCACAGATTCATGTATAAACGGCTGTCTGGAAATCGGTAGTCGGTCTGCCTGGCTGTCTACCGGGGTAAGGAGGCTCGTTTATACATGCGTCTGCAAAATTAAGGGATCGGTTTGATCTGCCGGTCTCTGTGACAGATTTGGACCCAACGCACCAACTGAACCATTTCACTTTGTACCCGACATCATGTCGGCTTGAAGGGCGGTATTTTTGGGGTAGTCCTCGAGCATATCTTCTCGGGATTCATTTGTCATATAGGTTAAGGGTAGAGCCGGCACTGCGGCCGTTGCTCCGCTGGCGATTGGTGGCTCTAGAGTCTCTGACAGTGGGCGCTGTTTTCTGGTGAGTGAACTGGTTTGTCTGGTTTTCTGGTTGCTAAAATACATCCTCCTGGTGTATTTATACACTCTTTGACTTGGAATTGTAACATAGTCCTCCTGGGGCCGGATGGTCGGTTCGATCGGCTGTGCTGTTATCAGTCGGTTGGATCGACGTTTCGGTCTGATTCTTTGAAACGGTTCATTCGGCTGTGTTGTTATCAGTCGGCTGAATTGGTTTGCCGGTCTAGTTTTGTTTGACACTGTCCGGTCGGCTGTGTTGTTATCAGTCGGTTGGATTGGTTTTGTAGTCTAAGTTGTTTGATACAGTCCACTTTAAATACTTGGCATACAATTTGGCCTAGCTTTGAACCATGGAGGATTTGTTGGCGACCAGAACCAGACTCCGCTCAAAGGCGACCCGACTTTGTAATGACCTCCGATCGTATCGAGAGGCAGATCGTACGACGGTGGATCCTGACCAGCTTGCCCTCAAGCTTCACCACCTGGAGAAGCTGCGCCATGAGATGGAGGGTGTCCAGGTTGACCTGGATAAGCTGGATCAGTCAGATGATACCAACCACTTGCAGATTCTTGAGGACGAGATGTTTCTCGGTTCGCGCCTCCTTTCTCGCCTTGAGAAAGCTGAACAAGCGCCAGTCAGGGTTGACGCTTCAAACTTCGCGGGAAACGCAGACTTCAAAACGTCCCTCACCGTGAAAATTCCCATTTTTCATGGTGACGTAATGCAGTGGTCTGAATTCTGGGACTTGTTTGCCATATCTGTTCACAACAACTCAGGATACGCTCTTGTCCAGAAATTCGTGGTACTGAAATCGCACCTGGCAGGTGATGCTTTGCGCTGCATTGAGGGCATTCCAGTGTCGAGTGACGGCTACCTTCAGGCCGTGGCCGCGCTCAAGGAGCGGTTTGAACGGGATGATGTGCGGCGGGAGACACTGATGCGTGACCTCCTGAACCTGCAACCCGTTCGACACGGCGACCTTAAAGGCATGCGGTCATTGATCGATCACTTGTCTGCGCGTACTCGAGCGCTCAGTACACTTGGCGTCCACCCGGAAAGCTTTTCGAGCCTGTTGCTGCCAGTCGTTAAGGATAAGATCCCTGAGGATTGGCGTCTAGAGTGGGTCAGGAGAGTGAGTGGAGACTTTACGGAATTTCTACACTTCCTCAACCGTGAAATACGGCTCCGAGAATCGGCAAGAGGGGTGTCAATGGTGCAGACACGACCCGTGTCCCCGTCCGCTTCCACTCAGTCTGTCACAAGCACTCTCACTGCGCGGCGAGAGCCCGGCTCTGAGAAGCAGAGGCCCCCTCACGGGCCAAGGACCGTGATGTGTCCTGTTTGTCAGCAGGCGCAGCACGGTCTAGAGAGGTGTGACAAGTTTCAAACCTTCAATCTGAAAGCCCGTTGGGAGACTGTGAAGGCAGTGAGGGCGTGTTTTCGGTGTCTGAAGTATGGACATCAGATTCGGGACTGCGAGTGCAGTCGGTGCACGGAGTGTGGCGGGCCGCACCACCCCCTGCTCCACAATCATCGTCCCTCGCCATCGAATTCACCCAGCAACCAGTCGGAACTGTCGCCCGGGGCTGTACCTTTCTCTCCAGCACGTCCTACTGACAGAGTGGCGCGCCCTGATGGCAGCCCAAGTGAACTCACGGGGCAGAGTCGCCACCGGTACAGTGCCAGTACGGCAAATGAGAAAGCACATTTCTTCCAGACGGCTCTCGTAAACGCTGTGGGACCCAAGGGTAGCCGGAAGGTCCGTATCCTCCTAGACGGAGGGTCCGACTCCTCCTACATCAGGAGCTCGCTGGCAGAGGAACTCGGTCTTCCCAGCACCGGCACGGCTACCTTTGCCTGCCTCGGATTTCAGGAGAAGGCTGAGGAGGCTCGCTCGTACGACAAGGTACAGGTGGAGCTCAGAAGCCTGTTTGGTGACTATTCTCTGAAACTTGACATGTGGAGCACAGATCAGCTGTGCTCGCCCCTTCCCACCTCTTCGCCACCCCCTGTTCCTGCCGGTCTGGATCTGGCCGACGACTTTGGTGGTGGCGAAGTTCATGTATTGATCGGCCTCGACAATCTTTATCGAATCGTGCTGTGGGGACAGGTGGAACTTGAAGAAGGGCTTAGAGCCATAGAGACTGTCTTTGGCTACGCCATTCACGGGTACCGCGGCGACGTTTCGCTGATACCGACCGGTCACCAGTCTTCCCACTGTCAGCTGAGACAGGTGAGGAGTCTGGATGAAGTGAAGGTCGGCCAAAATGAGGCCATGGATGTGGATGGCATGCTGCCTGAGCCACACTGGGACAAGCCAGTGGGCTGTTCCAATGAGATGAATTTGACGATGCAGTCGGATGATCGCTCACCATCCGATCATGGTTCCGCAAAGGCGGGAACCCCGCAGCAAGAGCTGCTCAATGCAAAAAAGCCTCACCTGAGCGGTGACGACCTCCATAAAACGATGACTACTAAGGGTGGAGACACGACTCTCTCTGTCCAGGGGTCAAATGATGACACAAAACAAAATGGTGATGGCGGCGCCGGGCTGTCGCCAGGCAAACGCGACTCCTGGGCTGTCAACCGGAGTCAGGGTCTCAAGCCCTCATCGCATGTTCCTGTGGAGTTCGTCCAATCATCTGCCGTGGACGAGACGGACCGGAGCCAATGGAGTGCTGTAGCACCCCGGCGGCCTCGCCGATGCCTGTCGGCTCCGACGCGAGACCGTCGGCAGCCGCCTCCGAAGAGCCGACGTCTGCGGCGCCGCTGGAGGAGCGACGGGGCAAGATGGAGGTGGAGCCGGAGCTGGAGGACGACTGCCCCACTGGAGGCACCGTCTCTTTTCACAGCATTCCCACGTCTGTGGAAGAGGAGAAAGAAGAGGACGTAGCCGAGGACGCTGGCCCCCCGGTCCAAGGACCCATGGCCGGCTGCGGAAGGCCTGACCAGGCCCACAAGGACTGCCGCAAGTTGGCGTGCGGCCAGTGCCGTGATGTGTGTTTTGTTTGTGATTTGTGCGCGCGTTGTGACTAGTGTGGAAAATGTGTTAACTTTTTGTTCCCACATTTTGGTGGGGAGGATGTTAAGTTTTGCTACTTTAGCCTGAGAAGTGTTTTCTTTTATTATGTGTATTGTGTGCATCGTGTACCCCGTGCCGGCGCTGGGCTCGCCAGCCGGCCGCCGAGCAGAGCCGCCGCGCCGCTCTGCGGCACAGCCTGCGTTCAGGGGCACGCGTGCCTCGGGATTGGCCGGTTGAATCACGTGGTTCGAGCTGTAGTCGAGTTAGGTCGCGGCGGTGCGCGGGGAGTTGGGCTCTAGCATTGGACGCGGCCGGGTGTGTCGCTGGATCGCAGTGGAAGGATCGGTCTGCCCGGCCGTTTCAGAAACTCAGATCCACAGATTCATGTATAAACGGCTGTCTGGAAATCGGTAGTCGGTCTGCCTGGCTGTCTACCGGGGTAAGGAGGCTCGTTTATACATGCGTCTGCAAAATTAAGGGATCGGTTTGATCTGCCGGTCTCTGTGACAGATTTGGACCCAACGCACCAACTGAACCATTTCACTTTGTACCCGACATCATGTCGGCTTGAAGGGCGGTATTTTTGGGGTAGTCCTCGAGCATATCTTCTCGGGATTCATTTGTCATATAGGTTAAGGGTAGAGCCGGCACTGCGGCCGTTGCTCCGCTGGCGATTGGTGGCTCTAGAGTCTCTGACAGTGGGCGCTGTTTTCTGGTGAGTGAACTGGTTTGTCTGGTTTTCTGGTTGCTAAAATACATCCTCCTGGTGTATTTATACACTCTTTGACTTGGAATTGTAACATTAGTAGCTAGGCGCTTTGCACTGGCGTATCCAGGGGGGGGGGGGGGGGGGGGGTAATCGGGCCAAAGCAGGACTAGGGGCAACCAAAACATGATTTCCCCCTTCCAAATCGAATTTCTTCTTTAAAATCTCCTTTGTACTTAGCGTTTTCTTTATTTAATGATGTGTATAATAAGAAGAAAAAGAATAATCTCCCTAAGAACCTAAGAATAATCTGCAATAAAATACCTGAAAACGTCTGCAAATATTCCTTTGGTTTAATTCCCCAGCAAAAAGGCGGCTCTTTTCTAATAAGTCAAGCATTTGCCGAGGCCATCACAGTTTTTATTTACAGTCTTTTATTTGGCTTTATTCAGTTTTCTAATTTCTTCCCGCTCATACCAAGGTGATATGGTGGCGCATCACCAGGAAGTCTTGGATGCCAAAGTCGTAAAAGTGAAACTTCCTCGGGTCGATCTCGCTGAAGTCTTCCAAAAAGTTTCTCACTTTGACTCGGGGTAGCAGGCTGGCCATTCTGGAAAAATGAAACAAGTTAATAAGCTGACTCGCGCTCCGCTGAGATATTCAGCCGAACGCTGAATTTGCGCTGAATAGGGGAAGGAGCATGAGAACTGAGCAGGGACCCGTTGGGACGGGCATATTCTGTCCCTTGTCTAACTTTTAAACGGATCTACGAGATCTGGAAAACGTACCCTCGTAGAAGGGTACGTTTCGGATTGCATATCAAATATGATCCATTTTTCGATTCAATTCATTTACTCGTTCTGTGAGTTGGGTTCATGCCCATCGTTTTGAATTTCCTCACTATTTAGCCCCGTTATTAAAGGGACTATCCCACCTTTAACATGGGGTTTGAGTTGAGATAGCCAAGTTTGCGGCGAGGTTCAGAAACCACTATCTATCTAGGTTGCAACCCCCGCGGCCTCTTGGTGTTGAAGAAATTCGTTCCCTTTATTTGAAAATGGGCCTTGTACAAGGCCCTATGTTCAACATGGAGCGACCGTTAGTGTGACGTCACCTCGTTTAGTCATTCTGATTTAAATGGGTTTGTTCGTTGAAAAATCGCTTAAAGGGACTATCCCACCTTCTAAAATGTTGTTAAAACCATTTAAATTGTGCCCGACTTTATAGATTGGATGACCAGGAACACGGTTCTGGCATTTATTTTTCATTAAACATCTTAGGCTTCCCATATTCCAAACACAAACTTTCAAATATGTGACGTCACAGCCCAAAATTACCTCCTTCCCCAGGCCACATTACTGTCAGAAAGCTGATTTTTTTTACTCTGTAGGCACCACAACAAAGTTCAGACCAAGTTTTAAGCGATTTTTCAACGAACAAACCCATTTAAATCAGAATGACTAAAGGAGGTGACGTCACACTAACGGTCGCTCCATGTTGAAGATAGGGCCTTGTACAAGGCCCATTTTCAAATGAAGGGAACGAATTTCTTCAACACCAAGAGGCCGCTGGGGTTGCAACCTAAATAGATAGTGGTTTCTGAACCTCGCCGCAAACTTGGCTATCTCAACTCAAACCCCATGTTAAAGGTGGGATAGTCCCTTTAAAACTTGGTCTGAACTTTGTTGTGGTGCCTACAGAGTAAAAAGAATCAGCTTTATGACAGTAATGTGGCCTGGGGAAGGAGGTAATTTTGGGCTGTGACGTCACATATTTGAAAGTTTGTGTTTGGAATATGGGAAGCCTAAGATGTCTAATGAAAAATAAATGCCAGAACCGTGTTCCTGGTCATCCAATCTATAAAGTCGGGCACAACTTAACTGGTTTTAACAACATTTTAGAAGGTGGGATAGTCCCTTTAAAGCCCAGCAGAGAGGGGTGAGAGTGGAGGCGGGGGGGGGGGGGGGGGCGGGGGGGGGGGGGGGCGTTCAGCTGAACAGGAACGTCTGCCTGATTAGAGGTACGTGATTAGTCTTACGGGCCGCCCCCAGCGATATTGGCTGGACGGACGGGCGGGCGCGGGCGCGGCCATTCCGTCATATCAGACAATTAGTCTGGCTCCGGGAGAAACCATCGATCTGTGAGCGGACATCTGTGGCTCCGGGAATTGTGGTCAATAGTGATCAACCACCGCCACAGGGCATACACATACACGTACAAATTACAAATACCGGCACATACAGCCACACAGATCCGCCTGTTACACATGCATGTCCGTACACACTACACAGCTACACGCAGAGACACAAACTGGGGTACACCGTGAGAACTTTGAGCAGCGTGAGAAATACAGGGTGTCCCAGAAGTCTTGAAGCTTTTTCATTTTTGTCGTGTGACCTTGCTATGCCACCGATTAAGGCGAATCATGCCTCAAACGAAAGAGAATGAACTGAAATTTTGTATTTTCATGCGTAGAGCACCACATTAGTCAGGTGGCCCCCGTTGTGAGTCGCACAAGATTGAGCACGAGAGATCACGTTCTTCGCTGCCGCCAAGATCTCCCGGTTTGCGAAACACCGGTGTCGCCATGCCCGTTTCTTGTCAGCTTCAGAGTCTTATTCCCTGAAGCGAGCGACGTAATATTAGCGACATATATTTGCGACGGGTTGATATTTGTTTTAGCCCCATAATAATGCAACGAATCAAAGGATTACAACGGGCTGTTGCTTAGCGCGCTCAAGCAGCTGAGCCTTATTTTTGTAATGGATGCGTGCAAACATGTCAGGAGACTTTCTGATCAGTAAATCATTATGTTGCTAATGTTTTCTCCGAGATCCAATACTCTGTTTCCTGGCTCGCTTCATGAAATAAGGCTCTGAAGCTGACCAGAAGGCAGAAACGGGCATGGCGACACCGGTGTTTCGCAAACCGGGAGATCTTGGCGGCAGCGAAGAACGTGATCTCTCGTGCTCAATCTTGCGCGACTCGCAACGGGGGCCACCTAACTAAAGTGGTGCTCTACGCATGAAAATACAAAAGTTCAGTTCATTCTCTTTCGTTTGAGGCGTCATTTGCCTTAATCAGTGGCATAGCAAGGTCACACGACAAAAATAAAAAAGCTTCAAGACTTCTGGGACACCCTGTATTTTCAAAAATTTCTCCCTATCTCCATCTGATCACAAATAGGTTAACATTTTTAACGAGTTGCACTGTATTTCTTATCTCTATGATGAGTATGTCTATTTTTTTCAAATCAAAAAGGTGATAGGATGAGAGCCAGCAAATGCCAACATTTAGGTAATAAGGGAATGCAGTTGAGATTCATGGCTCCTAATGATCCTTTCAGTCCATTTTCTGTGTGCTAGATTATACCGAATCCATCACATTACGCGTATATTACGCAGCAATGCGCAGCCCCTGGCGTAACATTCGAATATTACGACGCCATGCTTATCTGTCAGGTGGTCCAACAAATCACTTAAGTCAAGAACACTTTAGTAATATATTTATTGATGTCATCACAAGAAGGATCGATGCTTTGGAGTCTGATACGTGCGGTGTCCTGTCTAGCGAATGTAGTAGATGTATGGCCGACATGCATTGTCTCAGTGGAGCACCGCTCCCGCAACCTCGGCCAATATCAGCCACAGGATTTCACGCCAGAACGGCAATACCTGACGGTATCGACTGCAATGAGTGAGAGATGGGAGGCGACGTTCCGAGGAAGGTCGCGCCGCTCCAGGCTGTGTCTGTCGTCCAGAACGGAGCGGCGAGTGACATACCTCACCCGCCGCGTGACAAAGTTACTGGCGTGTGTCACAACAAATCATACTGGAGTCCGTACATATGTGGCTACAGCACGTGCAGTGTACGTTGAGGGAGATTGTGTTGTGACAACCCAGAGTGTACGCTCACATGGTACAGCTCCGAACAAAAGGTCATGGTTGCCGACAGCAGCCCATAATGAGTGTTGCATTATTATGATAATTGATATTCAGACAGACAGACAGACAGACAGACAGACAGACAGACAGACAGACAGACAGACAGACAGACAGACAGACAGACCGACAGACCGACACTCCCCGCAGGCAGTCGCTAGAAGCGGACGGACCGTCCCTAGGAGCGCACAGACAGACAGACACTTTTCGCAGACAGTCGTCAGGAGCGCACGGACAGACAATGCGCAGACAACAGCTGGGAGCGGACGGAAAGACTGACGGACCGACAGACAGACAGACACCCTCCACAAACGCTAAGAGCGGACTGACCGTCGCTAACCGGACAGTCGCTAGAAACGGACGGACAGTCGCTGCACACAAAAACATATTAACACCGTTAGCGGTGTAATTGCACAGTACATATCTGAGCACTTGAGGAAAGTTAATTTAGTTCCTTCACCGCTTTAAATTACTCGCGCTTCTAAATGAACAGCAGGAAGAAGGTAATAGAACACTGTTAGGAGGTTGGGTGTTTTACTACATGTTACTACATGTACATGTAGTAAAAACATGTTTTACTACATGTAGTAACATGTAGTAAAACACCCAACCCTCCTAACAGTGTTCTATTACCTTCTTCCTGCTGTTCATTTAGAAGCGCGAGTAATTTAAAGCGGTGAAGGAACTAAATTAACTTTCCGCAAGTGCTCAGATATGTGTGCAATTACACCGCTAACGGTGTTAAATGTTTTTGTGTGCAGCGACTGTCCGTCCGTTTCTAGCGCTGTCCGGTTAGCGACGGTCAGTCCGCTCTTAGCGTTTGTGGAGGGTGTCTGTCTGTCTGTCGGTCCGTCAGTCTTTCCGTCCGCTCCCAGCTGTTGTCTGCGCATTGTCTGTCCGTGCGCTCCTGACGACTGTCTGCGAAATGTCTGTCTGTCGTGCGCTCCTAGGGACGGTCCGTCCGCTTCTAGCGACTGCCTTCGGGAGTGTCGGTCTGTCGGTCTTTCTGTCTGTCTGTCTGTCTGTCTGTCTGTCTGTCTGTCTGTCTGTCTTCTGTCTGTCTGTCTGTCTGAATATCAATTATCATAATAATGCAACACTCATTATGGGCTGCTGTCGGCAACCATGACCTTTTTTCGGAGCTGTACCATGTGAGCGTACACTCTGGGTTGTCACAACACAATCTCCCTCAACGTACACTGCACGTGCTGTAGCCACATATGTCGGACTCCAGTATGATTTGTTGTGACCACGCCGTAACTTTGTCACGCGGCGGGTGAGGTATGTCACTCGCCGCTCCGTTCTGGACGACAGACACAGCCTGGAGCGGCGCGACCTTCCTCGAACGTCGCCTCCCACTCTCACTCAGTCGATACCGTCAGGTATTGCCGTTCTGGCGTGAAATCCTGTGGCTGATATTGGCCGAGGTTGCGGAGCGGTGCTCCACTGAGACAATGCATGTCGGCCATACATCTACTACATTCGCTAGACAGGACACCGCACGTATCAGACTCCAAAGCATCGATCCTTCTTGTGATGACATCAATAAAATATTAACTAGTGTTCTTGACTTAAGTGATTTGTTGGACCACCTGACAGATAAGCATGGCGTCGTAATATTCGAATGTTACGCCAGGGGCTGCGCATTGCTGCGTAATATACGCGTAATGTGATGGATTCGGTATAATCTAGCACACAGAAAATGGACTGAAAGGATCATTAGGAGCCATGAATCTCAACTGCATTCCCTTATTACCTAAATGTTGGCATTTGCTGGCTCTCATCCTATCACCTTTTTGATTTGAAAAAAATAGACATACTCATCATAGAGATAAGAAATACAGTGCAACTCGTTAAAATGTTAACCTATTTGTGATCAGATGGAGATAGGGAGAAATTTTTGAAAATACAGGGTGTCCCAGAAGTCTTGAAGCTTTTTTTTTTTGTCGTGTGACCTTGCTATGCCACTGATTAAGGCAAATGACGCAAACGAAGAGAATGAACTGAACTTTTGTATTTTCATGCGTAGAGCACCACTTTAGTTAGGTGGCCCCCGTTGCGAGTCGCGCAAGATTGAGCACGAGAGATCACGTTCTTCGCTGCCGCCAAGATCTCCCGGTTGCGAAACACCGGTGTCGCCATGCCCGTTTCTCCTTCTGGTCAGCTTCAGAGCCTTATTTCATGAAGCGAGCCAGGAAACAGAGTATTGGATCTCGGAGAAAACATTAGCAACATAATGATTTACTGATCAGAAAGTCTCCTGACATGTTTGCACGCATCCATTACAAAAATAAGGCTCAGCTGCTTGAGCGCGCTAAGCAACAGCCCGTTGTAATCCTTTGATTCGTTTGCATTATTATGGGGCTAAAACAAATATCAACCCGTCGCAAATATGTCGCTAATATTACGTCGCTCGCTTCAGGAATAAGACTCTGAAGCTGACAAGAAACGGGCATGGCGACACCGTGTTTCGCAACCGGGAGATCTTGGCGGCAGCGAAGAACGTGATCTCGTGCTCAATCTTGTGCGACTCACAACGGGGGCCACCTGACTAATGTGGTGCTCTACGCATGAAAATACAAAATTTCAGTTCATTCTCTTTCGTTTGAGGCATGATTCGCCTTAATCGGTGGCATAGCAAGGTCACACGACAAAAATGAAAAAGCTTCAAGACTTCTGGGACACCCTGTATTTCTCACGCGCTCAAAGTTCTCACGGTGTACCCCAGTTTGTGTCTCTGCGTGTAGCTGTGTAGTGTGTACGGACATGCATGTGTAACAGGCGGATCTGTGGCTGTATGTGCCGGTATTTGTAATTTGTACGTGTATGTGTATGCCCTGTGGCGGTGGTTGATCACTATTGACCACAATTCCCGGAGCCACAGATGTCCGCTCACAGATCGATGGTTTCTCCCGGAGCCAGACTAATTGTCTGATATGACGGAATGGCCGCGCCCGCGCCCGCCCGTCCGTCCAGCCAATATCGCTGGGGGCGGCCCGTAAGACTAATCACGTACCTCTAATCAGGCAGACGTTCCTGTTCAGCTGAACGCCCCCCCCCCCCGCCCCCCCCCCCGCCTCCACTCTCACCCCTCTGCTGGGCTTTAAAGGGACTATCCCACCTTCTAAAATGTTGTTAAAACCAGTTAAGTTGTGCCCGACTTTATAGATTGGATGACCAGGAACACGGTTCTGGCATTTATTTTCATTAGACATCTTAGGCTTCCCATATTCCAAACACAAACTTTCAAATATGTGACGTCACAGCCCAAAATTACCTCCTTCCCCAGGCCACATTACTGTCATAAAGCTGATTCTTTTTACTCTGTAGGCACCACAACAAAGTTCAGACCAAGTTTTAAAGGGACTATCCCACCTTTAACATGGGTTTGAGTTGAGATAGCCAAGTTTGCGGCGAGGTTCAGAAACCACTATCTATTTAGGTTGCAACCCCAGCGGCCTCTTGGTGTTGAAGAAATTCGTTCCCTTCATTTGAAAATGGGCCTTGTACAAGGCCCTATCTTCAACATGGAGCGACCGTTAGTGTGACGTCACCTCCTTTAGTCATTCTGATTTAAATGGGTTTGTTTTGAAAAATCGCTTAAAACTTGGTCTGAACTTTGTTGTGGTGCCTACAGAGTAAAAAAATCAGCTTTCTGACAGTAATGTGGCCTGGGGAAGGAGTAATTTTGGGCTGTGACGTCACATATTTGAAAGTTTGTGTTTGGAATATGGGAAGCCTAAGATGTTTAATGAAAAATAAATGCCAGAACCGTGTTCCTGGTCATCCAATCTATAAAGTCGGGCACAATTTAAATGGTTTTAACAACATTTTAGAAGGTGGGATAGTCCCTTTAAGCGATTTTTCAACGAACAACCCATTTAAATCAGAATGACTAAACGAGGTGACGTCACACTAACGGTCGCTCCATGTTGAACATAGGGCCTTGTACAAGGCCCATTTTCAAATAAAGGGAACGAATTTCTTCAACACCAAGAGGCCGCGGGGGTTGCAACCTAGATAGATAGTGGTTTCTGAACCTCGCCGCAAACTTGGCTATCTCAACTCAAACCCCATGTTAAAGGTGGGATAGTCCCTTTAATAACGGGGCTAAATAGTGAGGAAATTCAAAACGATGGGCATGAACCCAACTCACAGAACGAGTAAATGAATTGAATCGAAAAATGGATCATATTTGATATGCAATCCGAAACGTACCCTTCTACGAGGGTACGTTTTCCAGATCTCGTAGATCCGTTTAAAAGTTAGACAAGGGACAGAATATGCCCGTCCCAACGGGTCCCTGCTCAGTTCTCATGCTCCTTCCCCTATTCAGCGCAAATTCAGCGTTCGGCTGAATATCTCAGCGGAGCGCGAGTCAGCTTATTAACTTGTTTCATTTTTCCAGAATGGCCAGCCTGCTACCCCGAGTCAAAGTGAGAAACTTTTGGAAGACTTCAGCGAGATCGACCCGAGGAAGTTTCACTTTTACGACTTTGGCATCCAAGACTTCCTGGTGATGCGCCACCATATCACCTTGGTATGAGCGGGAAGAAATTAGAAAACTGAATAAAGCCAAATAAAAGACTGTAAATAAAAACTGTGATGGCCTCGGCAAATGCTTGACTTATTAGAAAAGAGCCGCCTTTTTGCTGGGGAATTAAACCAAAGGAATATTTGCAGACGTTTTCAGGTATTTTATTGCAGATTATTCTTAGGTTCTTAGGGAGATTATTCTTTTTCTTCTTATTATACACATCATTAAATAAGAAAACGCTAAGTACAAAGGAGATTTTAAAGAAGAAATTCGATTTGGAAGGGGGAAATCATGTTTTGGTTGCCCCTAGTCCTGCTTTGGCCCGATTACCCCCCCCCCCCCCCCCTGGATACGCCAGTGCAAAGCGCCTAGCTACTAATGTTACAATTCCAAGTCAAAGAGTGTATAAATACACCAGGAGGATGTATTTTAGCAACCAGAAAACCAGACAAACCAGTTCACTCACCAGAAAACAGCGCCCACTGTCAGACTCTAGAGCCACCAATCGCCAGCGGAGCAACGGCCGCAGTGCCGGCTCTACCCTTAACCTATATGACAAATGAATCCCGAGAAGATATGCTCGAGGACTACCCCAAAAATACCGCCCTTCAAGCCGACATGATGTCGGGTACAAAGTGAAATGGTTCAGTTGGTGCGTTGGGTCCAAATCTGTCACAGAGACCGGCAGATCAAACCGATCCCTTAATTTTGCAGACGCATGTATAAACGAGCCTCCTTACCCCGGTAGACAGCCAGGCAGACCGACTACCGATTTCCAGACAGCCGTTTATACATGAATCTGTGGATCTGAGTTTCTGAAACGGCCGGGCAGACCGATCCTTCCACTGCGATCCAGCGACACACCCGGCCGCGTCCAATGCTAGAGCCCAACTCCCCGCGCACCGCCGCGACCTAACTCGACTACAGCTCGAACCACGTGATTCAACCGGCCAATCCCGAGGCACGCGTGCCCCTGAACGCAGGCTGTGCCGCAGAGCGGCGCGGCGGCTCTGCTCGGCGGCCGGCTGGCGAGCCCAGCGCCGGCACGGGGTACACGATGCACACAATACACATAATAAAAGAAAACACTTCTCAGGCTAAAGTAGCAAAACTTAACATCCTCCCCACCAAAATGTGGGAACAAAAAGTTAACACATTTTCCACACTAGTCACAACGCGCGCACAAATCACAAACAAAACACATCACGGCACTGGCCGCACGCCAACTTGCGGCAGTCCTTGTGGGCCTGGTCAGGCCTTCCGCAGCCGGCCATGGGTCCTTGGACCGGGGGCCAGCGTCCTCGGCTACGTCCTCTTCTTTCTCCTCTTCCACAGACGTGGGAATGCTGTGAAAAGAGACGGTGCCTCCAGTGGGGCAGTCGTCCTCCAGCTCCGGCTCCACCTCCATCTTGCCCCGTCGCTCCTCCAGCGGCGCCGCAGACGTCGGCTCTTCGGAGGCGGCTGCCGACGGTCTCGCGTCGGAGCCGACAGGCATCGGCGAGGCCGCCGGGGTGCTACAGCACTCCATTGGCTCCGGTCCGTCTCGTCCACGGCAGATGATTGGACGAACTCCACAGGAACATGCGATGAGGGCTTGAGACCCTGACTCCGGTTGACAGCCCAGGAGTCGCGTTTGCCTGGCGACAGCCCGGCGCCGCCATCACCATTTTGTTTTGTGTCATCATTTGACCCCTGGACGAGAGAGTCGTGTCTCCACCCTTAGTAGTCATCGTTTTATGGAGGTCGTCACCGCTCAGGTGAGGCTTTTTTGCATTGAGCAGCTCTTGCTGCGGGGTTCCCGCCTTTGCGGAACCATGATCGGATGGTGAGCGATCATCCGACTGCATCGTCAAATTCATCTCATTGGAACAGCCCACTGGCTTGTCCCAGTGTGGCTCAGGCAGCATGCCATCCACATCCATGGCCTCATTTTGGCCGACCTTCACTTCATCCAGACTCCTCACCTGTCTCAGCTGACAGTGGGAAGACTGGTGACCGGTCGGTATCAGCGAAACGTCGCCGCGGTACCCGTGAATGGCGTAGCCAAAGACAGTCTCTATGGCTCTAAGCCCTTCTTCAAGTTCCACCTGTCCCCACAGCACGATTCGATAAAGATTGTCGAGGCCGATCAATACATGAACTTCGCCACCACCAAAGTCGTCGGCCAGATCCAGACCGGCAGGAACAGGGGGTGGCGAAGAGGTGGGAAGGGGCGAGCACAGCTGATCTGTGCTCCACATGTCAAGTTTCAGAGAATAGTCACCAAACAGGCTTCTGAGCTCCACCTGTACCTTGTCGTACGAGCGAGCCTCCTCAGCCTTCTCCTGAAATCCGAGGCAGGCAAAGGTAGCCGTGCCGGTGCTGGGAAGACCGAGTTCCTCTGCCAGCGAGCTCCTGATGTAGGAGGAGTCGGACCCTCCGTCTAGGAGGATACGGACCTTCCGGCTACCCTTGGGTCCCACAGCGTTTACGAGAGCCGTCTGGAAGAAATGTGCTTTCTCATTTGCCGTACTGGCACTGTACCGGTGGCGACTCTGCCCCGTGAGTTCACTTGGGCTGCCATCAGGGCGCGCCACTCTGTCAGTAGGACGTGCTGGAGAGAAAGGTACAGCCCCGGGCGACAGTTCCGACTGGTTGCTGGGTGAATTCGATGGCGAGGGACGATGATTGTGGAGCAGGGGGTGGTGCGGCCCGCCACACTCCGTGCACCGACTGCACTCGCAGTCCCGAATCTGATGTCCATACTTCAGACACCGAAAACACGCCCTCACTGCCTTCACAGTCTCCCAACGGGCTTTCAGATTGAAGGTTTGAAACTTGTCACACCTCTCTAGACCGTGCTGCGCCTGCTGACAAACAGGACACATCACGGTCCTTGGCCCGTGAGGGGGCCTCTGCTTCTCAGAGCCGGGCTCTCGCCGCGCAGTGAGAGTGCTTGTGACAGACTGAGTGGAAGCGGACGGGGACACGGGTCGTGTCTGCACCATTGACACCCCTCTTGCCGATTCTCGGAGCCGTATTTCACGGTTGAGGAAGTGTAGAAATTCCGTAAAGTCTCCACTCACTCTCCTGACCCACTCTAGACGCCAATCCTCAGGGATCTTATCCTTAACGACTGGCAGCAACAGGCTCGAAAAGCTTTCCGGGTGGACGCCAAGTGTACTGAGCGCTCGAGTACGCGCAGACAAGTGATCGATCAATGACCGCATGCCTTTAAGGTCGCCGTGTCGAACGGGTTGCAGGTTCAGGAGGTCACGCATCAGTGTCTCCCGCCGCACATCATCCCGTTCAAACCGCTCCTTGAGCGCGGCCACGGCCTGAAGGTAGCCGTCACTCGACACTGGAATGCCCTCAATGCAGCGCAAAGCATCACCTGCCAGGTGCGATTTCAGTACCACGAATTTCTGGACAAGAGCGTATCCTGAGTTGTTGTGAACAGATATGGCAAACAAGTCCCAGAATTCAGACCACTGCATTACGTCACCATGAAAAATGGGAATTTTCACGGTGAGGGACGTTTTGAAGTCTGCGTTTCCCGCGAAGTTTGAAGCGTCAACCCTGACTGGCGCTTGTTCAGCTTTCTCAAGGCGAGAAAGGAGGCGCGAACCGAGAAACATCTCGTCCTCAAGAATCTGCAAGTGGTTGGTATCATCTGACTGATCCAGCTTATCCAGGTCAACCTGGACACCCTCCATCTCATGGCGCAGCTTCTCCAGGTGGTGAAGCTTGAGGGCAAGCTGGTCAGGATCCACCGTCGTACGATCTGCCTCTCGATACGATCGGAGGTCATTACAAAGTCGGGTCGCCTTTGAGCGGAGTCTGGTTCTGGTCGCCAACAAATCCTCCATGGTTCAAAGCTAGGCCAAATTGTATGCCAAGTATTTAAAGTGGACTGTATCAAACAACTTAGACTACAAAACCAATCCAACCGACTGATAACAACACAGCCGACCGGACAGTGTCAAACAAAACTAGACCGGCAAACCAATTCAGCCGACTGATAACAACACAGCCGAATGAACCGTTTCAAAGAATCAGACCGAAACGTCGATCCAACCGACTGATAACAGCACAGCCGATCGAACCGACCATCCGGCCCCAGGAGGACTATGTTACAATTCCAAGTCAAAGAGTGTATAAATACACCAGGAGGATGTATTTTAGCAACCAGAAAACCAGACAAACCAGTTCACTCACCAGAAAACAGCGCCCACTGTCAGAGACTCTAGAGCCACCAATCGCCAGCGGAGCAACGGCCGCAGTGCCGGCTCTACCCTTAACCTATATGACAAATGAATCCCGAGATATGCTCGAGGACTACCCCAAAATACCGCCCTTCAAGCCGACATGATGTCGGGTACAAAGTGAAATGGTTCAGTTGGTGCGTTGGGTCCAAATCTGTCACAGAGACCGGCAGATCAAACCGATCCCTTAATTTTGCAGACGCATGTATAAACGAGCCTCCTTACCCCGGTAGACAGCCAGGCAGACCGACTACCGATTTCCAGACAGCCGTTTATACATGAATCTGTGGATCTGAGTTTCTGAAACGGCCGGGCAGACCGATCCTTCCACTGCGATCCAGCGACACACCCGGCCGCGTCCAATGCTAGAGCCCAACTCCCCGCGCACCGCCGCGACCTAACTCGACTACAGCTCGAACCACGTGATTCAACCGGCCAATCCCGAGGCACGCGTGCCCCTGAACGCAGGCTGTGCCGCAGAGCGGCGCGGCGGCTCTGCTCGGCGGCCGCTGGCGAGCCCAGCGCCGGCACGGGGTACACGATGCACACAATACACATAATAAAAGAAAACACTTCTCAGGCTAAAGTAGCAAAACTTAACTATAAATAAACTATGCTATAAAGTATAAAAACCTACAAGCTGAGTGTTCGCTGGTTCATATCACGATTGGCTGGCACGCTTTCAAACAACCGTTTACCTACAACATTTTTGAGCTATTACGCTTTGGTCTGAGATCACTGTTCGGCCATTTTCTAGCTATTGGTTTCTAGTCGGGTGCCGTGTAGTTATAAATAACCTATCCAGTTTTTCTTCCATTTTTTGAATTACGCTTTAGATGTATGCGGTCTCCCATCAAAAACCCCTCGTATGAATACCTGGCTTAGTGTATGTCACTCATCCTATACATAGCAGAGTCCGTTTCCGCCCGTCTACATCGGCAGGTATACACAGCTCCAAAGCCGTCTCGGCTCACGCATTAATATAAAACGTGATCGACCAGTGGTATGATCCCGAGCTGGTCACCAGCGTTCCCGGGCAGCCAGGCATGGTTGCCATGACGACCCAGTCGCACAGCCATCGCCGTCATCATAACGTCAATACGATTCGGCGAATTATCCAGACCGGCAAACTTTGCATACATGCGATTAGCATCGGGGAATCCCAGCATGAAAATGAGCATAATGGAAAATGAATCCCTGCTCTCCAAAGTGGTGTACAATTTGCATGCATCTTCATATCTGATCAATTTAAAACTTTATGCTGGTACCTATAACTTATCTAAATACTAAGTACACAAAATATATGCCAGATTTATGTGCTAACTGCTGTATAATGTAAGAAAAAAAAACTTATTGAGACGGTATGAAAAATATGATAAGCAATCACTATTCACTAATACTCTTTGCGGTGAGACATTCAGCGTTTCGTCTACCTCCCTCGCTCCCACCTATGTAATCCCCGGCCCCCGCCCAAATTCAACTCATTATCTCCCGTTCACCGCGCAGGATGAGACACGGACGAATCGTCGAGCGGTGGCGACTACAACCAGGGGCTGGCATTGACCCGTGCGACTACCTCAGCGATTCCGAGGTCTCCACTGGCAGCGGGACCTATCGGCCGAGCAGGTCAGAGGCTCCTCTGAATCTGAGAGAGCTCAGGACCGTCAGATGTGTGTAGGTACTGCGTATGCACAGTTGGTTTACTGAAATGTTTCCTCCGTACTTAGTACCAGGCGACCATGCATAATTGTTTTCTCTTACCTTCATGTTGACGATGAAATAATATCGCTGGATTGGAGAGCATCCTTTTGACACATCAAAGCTGCTTGCATCTGCTCTCGCGCAACATTGTTCTTTGTTCAGTCTTAGTAGCCAGAATATTCTTCAAAGGGAATATTATTATTAGTATACCGACTGTAACTACTGCAACATGCACTTATAAGCTGTGACAGCAGGAAGGGAGGTTCTTAATCACATTCACAAAAGCCTCCGTGTGTCTATCAAAAGGCCTTTGTGTTCCTTGTTACCGTGTTATTTTCCATTGTTCGAAAACCCACGCGGTCCAGCCCCTTCCCAAGACCGACCCTCACACTAATGACCAGCTCCTCCCTCCGCTCCCCGTCGCTCCCCGTCGCTCCCCACCGCTTCCTGTCGCTCCCCGTCGCTCCCCGTCGCTACCTGTCGCTACTCGTCGCTACCTGTCGCTACTCGTCGCTACTCGTCGCTACCTGTCGCTACCCGTCGCTCCCCATCGCTCTCCGTCACTCCTCGTCGCTACCCTCCGCTCCCCGCCATTTTCAGGTGGTCTGGGAGAAGCGCCTGGTGGAGTGTCCGGCAGCGCTGCTCCGAAACCGACTCCGTCACGCCAGCTACAAGAAGAGTAACTCGTCGCACGAGGTGCGGCGGGGCCGTCGCGGCGGCCGTCCGTTGCGCCGGCGAGCGTCTGATAACCTGCTCTGCTCACGGTCGGCCATGGCCACGCCGCGCACACGACTAGTGGCCGGCACCGTGTGCTGGAACAGCGACACAGGTGGGACACAGAGCACAAGGGTCACAGGGGATGCAGGAACACAGGGAACAGGTAGGAAGCAGGGAGCAGCGACACAGGTGGGACACAGAGCACAGGGTTACAACTCACAGGGGACGCAGGGACACGGGGAACAGGTGGGACGCAGGGAGCAGCGACACAGGTGGGACACAGAGCACAGGGTCACAGGCTGGATACACGATATGTAAATACAGGACAAAGATGGGACTCACTATGGGCTTGTGTGCCACAGGGATGCTAATGATGCTGCATAATCAATCCCTATATAGGTATTCTGGATGTTTCAGTGTTTCCTGCAGTCCTAATGTACCGATATCTATTCTACCAATGTCTGACTGCTGACCGTTCCCCCTTCCGCAGATATTGTGCTGCCGAACGAGTCGGTTGAACTGGAGATCGGAAGGACTGCGGCAGCGGCAGCAGTCTGGACAGCCAGACGCTGGGCCGAGCCGCCCAGCACCAGTCCAGTAAGTGCGATAGTCACTCGTAGTAGTGATAAACGCAATAAGAAACAAAGAAGGAGGGAGGTAATGAGACACGAACAATTATAAATCGAAATATGGTAGGGGAATGAGCGAGATGAAGCCTTGTTTTACTAGTCACAACCTGCAATAGTGATTATTATTCATAGGGCTGCGGAGTCGATGGAATTTCGGGTCACTCCGACTCCGACTCCGACTCCGACTCCGACACCGCAGCGCAGATTATTCGTGTGTCAGCTGGTTTGTGTTTTTCTGGACTGGTTCATTACGGTCCAATGTGCGCACCGTGGACGACCCCGGTCCTGTGTTCGTTGCAGACGCTCTGCCGCCGGTAGTGACTGACTCGGAGAGGCCGGTGCAGTGCGGTGCCGCCGTCCAGGAGCGCTGCCTGCGCCCTCAGCCGTGTCTGACGCACGCTCTGCTGCTGGCCGGCCTGCCGGGCGGCGCGAGGTCCGGGCGCCAGCACCTGTCCACCGCCCACTCGGCACGCGGGCTGCTGCTGCCCGACCTCGTCCTCCACCGGAGCGGACCAGCGGTAACGGTGCAGGGCCGAAACGGGAGTCCGGTGACCCGCCAAAGGCAGAGGAGGGCGTGCAAGAAGGAGACAGAGACAAACAGAAGACGGAGAGGGACTCACAGAAGGCGGAGACGGACGGACAGAAGGGGGACTCCAGAAGAACTCAAGCCGGCGTCGGTCGCGTGCCTCCGCCTCTGAACAGCGCCGGGAGGAGGCGGCGGCGGCCGGTCGGGGCGCCGGCCGGGCCGCGGAGCCGGCGGCGGGTCGCAGTCCGCGCCGACCTCCGACAGAGACGGTCAGCAGCGGCAGCCGTGCCATCTGACACCGACCAGTGGCCGTCGTCGCGGCAGCACAGCCACACCTCGAACGCGTCCCTGTCGTCGCTCTCACACTCGGCCGTGCTGGATGTGGTCGACGAGCCACCGCAGATGACCGCGCTGGAGAGGAAACTCATCATGAAGAAACACCCGATGTTGCGCAACGACACGAACGCTCACATTCTGGCACCGCCCGACTTCCGTATCGGGATGAAGTAAGCAGCACCGAGCTTTGCAGAACGGCTCCTAGTAGTACAAACGACTCAACAAGCTCTCTTCCATGTAAATAAACACATCTTCTCTGTTACTTTGCACTGAATGGTTAATCGTGATAAATTATTATGTTAATTGAAATAACATTAGCCGCAAAACGCAAGATTATTTTCAAGTCGGCCAACATCGTAGAAATATTTGTTCTTTGTGGGAAAACGAACTGGAAGTTTGAGTTTAGCCAACTTCAGGCAAAGTTCAGAATGCCAAGCTGTATCTGCCAATGCGACTCAGAAGTAGCAACAAGAGTGCACCTGTCCAAAACTCTAACATGACAACAGACGGTAGGCTCGTGACAAATATGGATGGATAGTCAGTTGTGTTCTTTGGCACTTCATACCTACCGCCCTATGAAAAGTGGCCTGTGTTCGCTGCTCTCTACATGTCGAATGGCGTAAACACATTCAGGCTTATCTCAGAGCACCCTTTGTTCAAGCTTATCCCCCGGCCGGGACGTATGTAGAAAACAAATAGGTCCGGCGTGGGTAGGTATTCTAAAGAGCTTGACAAAATCACTTTAACGACACGTTTTTTGTCATTTGATTTGTTACTCTTCGAGGTTTCTCGATACACCAATGATTTGGATGATTGGTTAGTCGTAAAAAGCCTATTTTTCTTTTCCTTTGTAGTGTGCTATCATTCCTTGTGATGCAATGCGTGTACTTGAACAACTTTTCGTCTCACAGCATATGCTTTGAAAATAAATGTTAGCTTTATCGGATATAGGTATACCTACGACGTTTAGGTTGATTGATATACATGTGAATGTCTGTTTAGTGTTTAATGTCATTGATGCGTCTTCGCTGCTTCTGTTTTTAGCACACGCTTGTATTTTGTCTTCGTATGAATGGAAGCGTCACATGCTCCGTTGTCGCCGCTGAGAGGATGGGCGTAATAAATAACACGATGAAACGGTCTCCCTCGCGTGAGAACATGCAGAAAACAATTGGAGAGTTGGAGCTGCAACTATAAGAAAAAAAAATGTTTTGCTTATTGAGCACGATAAACAGTGATGCAAAGTCACGGAAAACAAAAACTTAACGTATATTTTCTTTTGTCAGATCAGATATAAAGGAAATTTCCCATATCTCCCAGTTCTTAGGACCAAAGTGAACAAGTAATATGAAACTGCCAAAGAAGGGATGTGGATTGTGCATGAATGGATCCTTTTTCCTCGATAACATGATATTCAGCTCAACCATAATATCCAAGATACAACACAAACCCTTGTGGCGCAGTTGGCAAGTGCGTTCACGTTTGGTGTGGGAGGTCCTTGGATCAAAGCTGACCTCTGGCAGCGTTTTCTCGGCCGGCTCCTACCCAGGAGATGGCAGTACTGGGGAGTGTTCGCTCGGTCGTGGGATTACCGCTGTGCCGCCAGCGCCCCCGGCCGCAGGTCACGGGCCTGATCCGCCTTTAAACAGATCCTTCGGTCCGGTGACATGTCCCGAGGGTACGGCCTCGCTTCATGTCCCGGAGCAGCCCTCTGACCTGCCGGGCCCGAGAAATCGGGATAGCCCCAGCGTGCGCACCATGCGGTGCCACCTGGGGTGCGTGACAGGAAGCGTGCGGTCAAGGCTGTCCCGCGTAGCGGGTGCCGAAAACGATTCGTACACTCGGGGCAGATTGATGTTCCACAACTCTTTATCCACCGGGTTCCTATGGCTCAGCATTGGCAGCAGCCGCCTGGTACCGGTAGACGTGCCGCTTCACTTACTTGTCAAGCGGCACAGCCTACCCACCCGTATGACACCGGTCTGGGTCGGTGGCTGGAAGGTGATGTGGCCGCCTGTGACGTCAGCGTAGCGGTGAGGGCCGAGCCCGTGAGCATGGCTCGGTCGGCGCGGCGCGGCGGCTGGCGAGGGCTGGGGAGTGAGGTGGGGTGGGAGCACGGACATCACGCGGCTGAGCGAGTGTAGTTAACTTTCGCGTCTCAAGGCGCCAATTATTCTACCTAACAATTGTGCTAAAACAGTTGTTAAAATGTCCTATCCCCAAGACAGCGCCTATCATCATACTTGCAATGCACATTACGACACACTTAAGCGTGGCAATAGGACAGCCGATAGAACTTAGTCACTCGTGCATCGAGGTGCGGAGCTATATTTTGTATAGCATATTAGTATTAAGACCTTGATTGAGCAAATTGGTGT